>NW_024091139.1:0-23011 GCF_014356525.2 Nilaparvata lugens | reverse complement strand
ACCAGTGGCAAGTGGCATGTCATGTTCTATTGTGTTATTTTCTATGAAATTCGTTGTTTTTAGTATGGTACCATTTCTATAAAATCATGCATTGCGTTGTTTTCATTCCTGTTATAAACTTGAAATATTTTCAATTTGTGTTTGAAACGTACTGAGACATTGTCTTTTATTTATTGTCTTTCACAATGTCTCAATATATTGTCTTTTTGTTGAAATATATACAAAGGTTAAAGGTTAACCCTTCCCTAGTTGTATTTTATTGTCTCGAGTTGTGACAAATGTACGAGATGTTACATATTTTTCGTTCCCAGGTCATCTTCTCATGACCTCTCTGTCACATCCCCTAACTACAAAGCAACAACTCGAAACGTGAAATTCACGTCTGTTTCTTGAAATCCACTTTGAACCGACAGCATTGGCCAGTATGGGATGCTTCAATGTTATTTGGAAGGGATACTGACATTTTAAAATGAATCACACTAAAGCAACTCGAAATTCACGTCTGTAGCATCACTCACAAAACACAAACTTGCCAACTTCAGTTTGGAAAACTCCAGTTTACAAAACTCCGGTTAGCAAAACCTGTCTTGTTTGGCGAATCACGAGAATGTAGGGCATTTGTTGAGCTAACATTGCAGAGATAGTCCGAGTGGTACGTGATGCCCTCTCTGTCTGGAAGTATTGTGATGAGATGCGAGAGGAAGAGAGACAGAAATATAGGGAAAGAATCAGAGTTGAGAGTGATCCTTCCTTGTTGAAATGCAATTATAACATATTTTGGACTATCAAAACTCAATGTGGTACGAACTGCCCAAGAATGGTTAAGTGAATTTTGCAAATTTGGTAATTCACAAATTTCCCAATGCCGGAAACCTAATTTCAGTGGAGTGTCAGCATTGAGCAGTCTCAAAAATTTCAGTCTTACATGATCTTCTAAAGTTGTAGGGCATTCTCCATTGCAGTTTTGTAATTTTCACACTAACGCTTGTTCCACTTGTAACTCAACACAATTTAGGTCTGTCGGTGACCTCAATAAGACGTGTTCCTGTTTCAATTTAAAATTATTCTTTGAAATCTTCAAAAAACGGGAGGATTAATTTCAGCGGTAACACAAAAGTGAATTTATTATCTGTTAGCTCATATCCTGCTCTGTCAAAACCAGCCAAGTGATATGTGTTTTTATCGAGAGTATTTTTCACTAATATAGCTTTAATTGTGGATGTTAATCCAATCAATCTTGATTTAGAAATTTGCTGACCTGCTAATTCATATCGTATTTCATCAAAAAGGTTGCAGATTACGTTACTGCTTAATTTATAGTCTGCTGCAACTGGTGCATCAGCTGGCTCTTTCCCCGGTTTTGTGCGTTAACTGTTCCCTCAATGAATAAATGAATTTTGCAAGGTAAAGAATAGACATCTAAAGAATTTTGCCAATACGTGCCTTGTCAGAGTTTTTATTTCCTGTCCCGAATAAACTGTATGAGTGTGAATTGGAATTTGGTTATATCATTATAAACTGAAGGTCTGTCTCCACGTCCAGATTTCACCTAATTGCTGCCGCTCCTCCTGACATTTCGCCAATCAACTATAAACCCAACTTTCTAATATTCTCGCACTTTTAGCCGACAAAGCTCGTTTGTTTTAGGTGTTGATGCTCTCACACGTTCGTCTCTCTAATGACATTGTTTGTCTTATTCGAACGTGGATTGAAAACAAGATAACCTTACGTTTACTTTTGTTTTTCACATATGTGCAACCTAATTGTAATGTATCTCCAGGAAATCAATAAACGATCCGTTCGGGTCCGTTACCTTTACATTAATAGTTAATTCGATGCGTATTCAAAGTACAATATAATCGGTGATGGTACTTCGTTTATTAAATAGCCGCTAGGAACCTTCGGTAAAAATTCGTAGATTATATGTTTTTGTTTTCCGTCAGAGTAACTACCACATGCTAAATTACACTCGAGTACAATACTACCAATGCTTGTTATGTTACCAAATGCTGAGAATAATGCCATTTATTGGCTGCAAAACAACATTATTAAAACCAAGTATCTTTCCAATCAATCAGGATGTGTTAAATCAATGGGTTATCAGAATGAATTTCAATTCTTCATAGTATTTACGTTTGGGCGTATAATAATTTTATTCTTCTTCTCATCAATATTCAATTTATTCTTTAAAGATTTATAATATCCTCAACTTCATATAACCCGTATCCGCTCAATTAATCTATCGCCATATTTGAGCTTGAATTGTTCCTTTGTTAATGTTTGCAATACTATTGTACCTACAAAATAATCAATCCAATTTCCCATTCACGATTTTTATCCAATTCTATAATTTCTTGTAAATGTTCATAGATTACTTGTGTTAGATCTTAATGTATAACAACCTCTTGTGTGTGTGTGTGTGTGTTGTGTGTGTGTGTGTGTGTGGTGTGTGTGTGTGTGTGTTGTGGTGTGTGTGTTTGTGTGTATGTGTGGTGGTGCGTTCAGCACAAACACTTAATTACAACTGATTTGCAAGAAACAATAATGTAAATGACCACAAAAATCGCTATTTAATGGTTGCATATGCTCTACATTATAAAATGTGAGGCCGAAAGCGAAAAGGGACCTCTTGTCGGCAGAATGAATTTCTCAGGAGAGCTGAAAATAGTGACTAAGGTCAAAAATATCGATTTTTGGTTCTTTATCGATCATGAAGCTCGATTCTTGTAGTAAGTCTATTATGGAACAAACATTCGATTCGAGATGAGAAAAGATCGATATTAATTATTTGTTAGGCTCTGCATGGCCTGAGAAAGGTACCTCTTGTCGGTTATGGCAAAATAGCATTGCCGACAAAAGGTCCCTTTCAGCAGTCACAAAGTGAACAAACATTCATTCATAAATTGAATTCTCCTGAATTCTAGTGGAAACTTGAAGAACTATAACAACGTTATGATTAAAGCAGAATGTTTTCTGATTATTCAGTACATTCCCAATAAGAGGATACTTTTTTAAAACTGGTTTCAGGCTTGCAAACTTTGTACTTTGAATGCAGAAATTTAAAGAAATAAATTAAATTTTCTTCTACTCTGTCATTATCACAGATTTAATTATAATTTTATAATCTAAAATTAATAAGCAATAATTTTATTATAAATTGAATAGTTTCATAGAACATGTGTTTGATGAGACAGGAGGTTGCATCACTGCTTCTGAGAAAACCTATGTGTTTTGTTCAGTTCAGTTTGAAGATTGTGGTTTTACTTCAGCTGTTGTTATGAAATTTTAGTTCATCTCCAAATGAGTCAAAAAGAAGGAAAAGTTTTGAAAATATTGAATGATTTGGGTGTTAGTTGCAATATAAGTGCTGAGGATTACGGTGTTTGAAGACTACTTTACTAACAGACAACTTGAATCAAGTGATGAGGATTCTGAGGATGAACATTCACAGGAAGATCCACTCAATTCGTGTGATTTATCTTTATTAAAAGACATTCCAAAGTTTGATGATTCCATTGGTAACTATGAAAATCTTATTGATTTAGATGATATTGTTATTGAAGTAGAAGAAAGTGCTAATGATGAGGTTGTGGATGATGTCGACGGTGGAGAAAATCTTGTTCCAGCAGACAATTTAAATGTTCAATTCGACTTTTTTGAGCCAAACAAAGACTTGGAAGTGATTTCAAAGTTTCTCGAAATGGGTGTGGATGTAAAGCATCATGTTCTAGTAATTTACTTCTGATGACTATGCAAAATGTGTCAAGATTCTGTGGAGCTTGACCCACTACAATGAAGACCATACAAATCTATTGGATCAAGTTATTTTGGGACAATTGAGATGTTTAACTGCTGAATCAAAAACAACACAACGTTCAAAAAAACCTACACTGAACGAATTCAATCAAGGACAAGTTATTTGGTGAAAGGTATTGGGGTATGTAAAGACACATTCATGTTTGTACATAATATTAAAATAAGAGGATGAAACGAATTAAACATGTACAAAGATACTGGTTGATAAGCAACCTCATGGAAATGCAGGTAAAGTTTCTAAAATGCTACAAAGTACTGTGACACTGAAAACATTGTGAGATTCTGTACAATTATGCAGAACAGCATGCAGTTATATTGCCAGGAAAGTAGCACTGTCTACAATACAATTTGAAACTGTTGCCTTCATGACACTAAAGTTAAAATCTATGAAATTTACAAGGATTCTTTCACTGAAGACATGCCATCACAACCTGTTTTCAATGAGAATGTTCGAATATATTTGGAACAGCTGTGTCCCGAAATTGTTATTATGAAACCAAGATCTGACCTTTTGCTCAACATGTCAGAAACATTCACATCTGGTGCTGAAATGGCCTTGTTACCAGATGAAACAAAATTACAAACGGTTGAAAAAATGAGATCTCATTTAGATCTAGTATCAAAAGAAAGGAAGTTTTATAAGACACTATAAAGAGACAAGGGAGAATTATGAAAATGGAAAAACTTCAATTCATTACAGTTTTGACATGGCACAACAGATACATATTCCAAGCAACCCACTTCAACCCGGCCCCATTTATTTTCTTGTCCATTCAAAATTGGTATTTCGGTATTATGTGTGACACAGTGAACAAGCAAATGAACTTTTTAATCCCTGAAAGTGTCAGCACTACAAAAGGGTCTAACCTTATAGTAAGCCTTTTTCATTATACTTGGAACACTACAGCCATGGAGAAGAAACAATGTTCATTCATGCTGATAATTGTGTTGGCCAGAACAAAACAACATCATGTTAGGCTATCTTGCTTGGAGAGTGTGCAATGGTTGAACAAAGAAATCATTCTCTCTTTTATGCCAGTGGGACACACAAAATTTTCCTGCGACTGGGCATTCGATTACTGAAAAAGAAGTTTAGGGTATCCCATGTCTCTAGTATAGATGAGTTGTGACTGTGTTGAGAAGTCAACACCGACAACAAAAGTCAATCAGGCTATATCAGTTGGGAATGAAAATGGAGAAGTCAACATTGAGGTATATGATTGGCTGAATTTCTTTAGAGAGAATGGAGCAAAGAAAGTACAAAAAATTACCCAGTACAACCATTTCAATTCTCAGCAACAAATAAGGGAAAAGTAGCTTGCAAATTTGAAGTCAATGGCAATGAATTTATTCAAAAATTTTCTTGGATGATTCTGGTATTGGACCCTCTGGATTTCCCAACATCATAATTCCAGAAGGTATGAACCATCAACGGAAGGAGTATCTCTTCAAAAACATCAGAAGCTTTTGCAAAGAAGAATTCAAAGATCGACTTAGTCCTGCAGTTCCTGCTGATTCTGGAAATGATGTTGAAGTAGCTGAAGATGAAGTCACTGAGCCGACTAAACACCCAAAAAAGAAAATAAAGCGCAATTTGTAATAGACATTGAATGTGAGTTGAAGTTTATTTTTGTATTCTCCATGTAAAAAGTTCTTTATGTTCCATGTTTTATGAATAAATTTATAGTCCTATAATTTTTCTCAAGGCAAGAGTAGTTTCTCTTTTGTAATAGATACTCAGTTTTTTTTCAGTGTGTTTCTAAGTTTTAAAATTAAAATTTTTTTATAAATAGACTTAATCTACTTTTGTATGTGTATGTTAGTTACAACACAACACACTGTGAGTTGAAGTTTATTTTTGTATTTTCCATGTATATGTTCTTTATGTTCCTTGTTTATGAATTAATCCATTGTCCTATAATTTTTCTCAAGGCAAGAGTAGTTTCTCTTTTGCAATAGATACTCAGTTTTTTTCAGTGTGTTCTAAGTTTTTAAATTGAATTTTTTTTTAAAATAGCTTAATCTACTTTTGTATGTGTATGTTAGTTACAACACAACACACTGTGAGTTGAAGTTTTTTTGTATTTTCCATGTAAAAAGTTCTTTATGTTCCATGTTTTATGATAAATTTATAGTCCTATAATTTTTCTCAAGGCAAGAGTAGTTTCTCTTTTGTAATAGATACTCAGTTTTTTTTCAGTGTGTTTCTAAGTTTTTAAATTGATTTTTTTTTTAACAATAGCTTAATCTACTTTTGTATGTGTATGTTAGTTACAACACAACACCTGTGAGTTGAAGTTTGTTTTTGTATTTTCCATGTAAAAAGTTCTTTATGTTCCATGTTTTATTAATAAATTTATAGTCCTATAATTTTTCCCAAGGCAAGAGTAGTTTCTCTTTTGTAATAGATACTCAGTTTTTTTCAGTGAGTTTTTTCAAGTTTTTGAATGGAAATTTTTTATAAAATAGGCTTAATCTACTTTTGTATGTGTATGTTAGTTACACACAACACACTGTGAGTTGAAGTTTGTTTTTGTATTTTCCATGTAAAAAGTTCTTCATGTTCCATGTTTTATGAATAAATTTATGTCCTACAATTTTTGTCAATGCAAGAGTACTTTCTTTTTGTAATAAATTGTCAGTTTCTTCCTAAGTTTTTGAATTGAATTTTTTATAAAATAGCTTACTCCACTTCTGTATGTGTATGTTAGTTACAACACAACACACTGGCCACTGAAATAGCATTAATGAACTTTGAAAAGGGAACCTACCTCTTTTGTAATGGAAAAATAACATGAGCCGACAGAGGTCCCTTTTCAGAAAGTGCACTTGTGTCCTACATGTTCCAATAAAACTAACATTATGTCTTAAATCTATCATACTTAAGGAAAGTTCAACAATTCATTTTAAAGAGAAAACTATAAGCTTTCCATTTATACCCAAGTTATGCTTAATACAAAAATAAGCTTCTGTTCATTTTATACTTGTTGAATGTGATTTCTACAGAAAGCCCTTTTCCAGTCATTTGAAATTAAAACATTTGTAAAAAAACAAAAAATATTTACTGACATAAAAATTACATACAATTGTTCAGATTTAATGCAGAATTTTAATAAATATGTAACTCAAAATCAAATATGCCGACAAGAGGTCCCTTTTCGCTTTCGGCCTCACAAATATATTTACTCCATTTTATTTTTTCCAATATTTGTCCAATTTGTATGGCGGTTGTAAATTTCTAATTGGATCAAAATACCAAACATTAGAGCCAACTTTCTTATATGCTACCCAATGTGTGCCATCCTCGCTTTCCCTTGCTGAATTCACAATGGCATTCTTGTTTTTTAGAATTTTTTTGGGTAATGCATCTAGCATATAGGGAGGTGAATTTCTTCCTGAGGTTATCAATTACCTTATTAAAATAGTTGATGTCACATTACCTGCCAAACCTGACACACCTTTAAAAAGTTTTGCCGCTGAACTCAAGATTCCTTTACCTCGTTTCCTCGAACTCTGCTTTCTCCTACATACCATTTTCTTACCTTTCAACTCAATGGTTGAACATTACTAGGGTTAATTAATTAATTAATCATTACACCAACTTAATCAAAAGAAAATTGAATTGGTTTAATTTTCAATCGAGTTGGAAATGAATTCACACACTATGATACATTGCTTGGATGATAAGAATATTATTTCAAATCTGAAAAGGTGAAGTCAATTTGAAAAGGGGGAGGTGCGCCCACCCACATCTGCAGGAACGCCTGCCAAAACAGATGTGGGAGGGAGCGACCGAGTCAGCGAAGCCAGCGCCGCTTGGGTGTGCTGCTGTGTGTGTGTGTGTGTAGCGGTAAAGACTACTGAGCATGCTCGCAACAAACTATAAAAGGTGCGCTCACCTTATTTAAATATCATTCAAAACAGAGCAGCTGAACCAGCATTTTCTTCTTCTGTGTGTTTCTACTATTCTTTGAACAGGTAAGAATTGAAAACAATTTTTATAGAAACAATATTACAATTTATTCATACATTCATCTATTCATACATTCATCTATACAATTATGATCATACAATTATGATTCATCAATTATAATTATGATTATCATCATACTAGAGATTGATAGATTATTGATCTCTACATCAATTATCATCGAATTGTCATCATCGAATTGACATTCTCTGCATAAAGTGAGTAATATCAGTTATTGAAATAATTGATTAACATGTTGCATGATCGAATACTTTAAACAATAATTCAATTCTAATCACTTCAAATAATATTTCCTTGCATTCTAATCACTTCAAATAATATGGTAACATTGTTGCATGATCGAGTACTTCAAATCATATTTCCTTGCATTCTAATCGTTCAAATAATATTGTACGAATAATTGATGTATGAACATTCTAATCACTTCAAATAATATTGTATCAAATAATTTATGCATGATCGAGTACTTAAACAATAATATCTCATAATTCCATTTCTAATCAGTTCAAATAATATTTCCTTAGCATTCTAATCACTTCAAGGGAATATTGGTAACATTGTTGGATATCGGTTACTTTAAACAATAATTCAATTTCTAATCATTTCAAATAATATTTCTTTGCATTCTAATCACTTCAAGGAAATATTGCTAACATTGTTGCATGATCGAATACTTTAACAATAATTCAATTTCTAAGCAGTTCAAATAATATTCCTTAGCATTCTAATCACTTCAAGGAAATATTGGTAACATTTATGCATGATCGATTACTTTAAACAATAATATCTCATAATTCAATAATATTTCCTTGCATTCTAATCATTCAAATAATATTCGTATCAAATAATCAAAGACTTGTGTATGCACAGATTTTTTAACAATCAATCACGGAAAAAATCTGTGCATACACAAGTTAATAATATTTTGAAACTAACCTTTGTTTGTGAGTAGATTGACTCGTCCTCATCCACGCTAACCTCAGGCTTGTCCTCAAAACCAACTTCCGCTTGGGCTGCTTCTGCTTGTTGGTCACCGCTGTTAGCACTGCTCGCCGCGGTGCCCAGGTAGTGCTGGAGCCAAGCGCTGAATAGGGCTGTCCCCGACGATGATCTCCCCACCTGTGATGCTGGATCCAGTGGAGCAGGTGCAGCAGCAGCAGCAGCAGCAGAAGAAGCAGCACACAACTCAGCAGCTTTGCGCTGCCAATAGTTGAGCAACACGCTGCGGCGGGCTATCCGCCAGGATGTATGATGGAGAACTCATCGTGAAGCGGGCTCAGATGTAAATGATAACTTCCTCTCATCACTTCTGTTTATATAGCATACGTTTCTCTCTCTGTTCAGCCTCGTGCGAGCGAGCGAAGCGTGCTACAAGGCAAAAAAAATTCAAATTCTCCCCTACAACACGTGCTCCCACATCGTTATCAGTTTGTAAGTATTCTCTCTCCTATTACAAAACCGACACTCGATCATTTTTCAAATAGCATCCTTGTACATGTGTGTTAGAAGACAAAAAAAAAATCTCATCTAGAACTCAGCATGAGAGGGTGAAAACATGCTAGTAGCTAAAAAAAAAAACTCCTCCATGTCAACTCACTTAAACATTTTTGAATAGCATTCTCGAATGATTCTAATATTATTAAATATTTCACAACATTTCAAGATAGAGGCTCACTCAATCATTTTTTGAATAGCATTCTCGAATGATTTCTAATATTATTAAATATTTCACAGCATTTCAACATAGAGCCTCACTCAAGCATTCTCGATTGATTTCAGTTCAGTTATTAATTTCATTGTTTTCACAGCATTTTCTCACCTCTCAACTTGAGTTCTGAACCTCATAACCAGTTGAGCTCTGTCGAGACAACACAGCTGAGAGGAATCAATCTGAAAGGAGTCAAAGGCGGTATCTACACCTGAGAGGAATCAATCTGAAAGGAGCCATAGGCGGATACACATCTACACCTGTACCATAGGCCGCCTACACCTGTACACTCGAGGAGATTCACGCAGCATCAAGCAGTACATGTAAGTACATTTTTACTTTGTTTATCCTCTGAGGAGGAGAGGAAAATTGCTCTCGGAGGACAATTTTTGTCCTCAGAGGACAGTTTTTGTCCTCGGAGGACAGTTTTTGTCCTCGGAGCACAGTTTTTGTCCTTGGAGGAAAAAACCTTCTACAATATACTGCATGCATACGATTTACCTCATCTTTACGATACGCTATATCTGGAACATCCAACCCCCTCTCTTTCTCACACTCTTCATATCAAACGGTAAATGTATTACTTTTTCAAATGGATTTTCGATAATATATTTGCAATAGACGCATTGCAGATAGAATGGATTTTTATGTAAGAAATAACCATTTCTCGCAAAATACTCTGCTTTATTGCATAATGATTTATAAAAGTCACAATGTAGATGATGCTTTTCAAAATACTCTCCTTGAACGGATGAATCTTCTACACAATTAAAAGTTAAATATCTTTCTTCATATTCTCGTAGAATATTATTATCGAAATTCTCCTCTTCAATTGTTATATTATCTTTCATTCTACAGTTCGGGCTGTACCTTGCATGTTCTATTGCTGGTATGTCACTTTCTTCCCATTTTCCCAAACAAATTGAACAAAATACACATCGCACAATGTCTGGTGCAGATGAGAATATAAATCCCTCTTTCACCATGTTTTCCGCGGACAAATGCAGAGAAGATTTCGACCATCTTTTATCAAAAGATAATAATCTTAATCTTTCATACAACATTATGTGATCTTGAGATATCATTTTCACACACACCCTTCTTCTACCAATGTCAATTCACAACTAAACATGCTGTTGTACTCTATCTCATCCTGATCATTATTCTTTTGTTTTTCAGAATCATGCCAAGGGAACGCAGACTACGTGGCGTGAATTCCGCAGCAGTCCGCCATCGCATCACCCTCGATGACGAGCCTGAGGATATTGACATCACCAACGTGCTTGAGAGGTCGAAACGTCGAGTTTTCGACATAATTAGGGAACATGCGGCACGCCATGATGGGAATGTAAAGTGGTTTATAGTATTAAATGTTTTGCCCGATAAATTAGTGGTGATGGATGACAAGCAGGTTGGTGAGACTGTCTCATCTCTAATAAATCTACATAGTTACTCCAACATAGCGCTAAACGTGCTTGAGAACTATGAAGATTTTAATGAGCATTTCATGTTAGCTGTGAGAAAAATCCTCTCATCTTTCGAAAATTTCGTAAGACATGGGAGTGGATGGGTGCTAAAGAAAATTGAATCACTTGATGTGAACATGATTAAATTTAATCCTATATACACATCCAGTTTCATTCAAACACCCCAGTTTTTGAAAAAACAAAAAATGTATTATAAATGTCAAAAATCTGTCTGACGAAAAATGCTTTTTATGGTCAGTGCTCGCGTATTTCCATCAGAAGCCAAGGAACTCGGACTTGAGTGTAAAGTATTTGAGCAAGTTTGCTCACACACTTAATACGCGAGGTGTAAATTTCCCAGTGACGACACGCGATATTAAGAAATTTGAAATACTCAATCCGGATATTGCAATTCACGTCATCGCGTATGACAACAAAAAGTTTTTCCCCCTCCGTACAAGCATTTTCCGCACTCGTAAGCACCAAATTAATCTTTTAATGCTAAAAGGCAATGCAGGAAAAACTCATTTCTGTTTAGTAAATACCACGAATGGGAAAAACGGGCTATCACGTCTTCTCTCCCACCTTTCAAAATGCCACGGTCAAGTACACATTTGCAATTTTTGTTTCCATAGATTTACATCAACCAAATCTAAAAATGTGATGGTAATGCAATTTGTTGAAACATGTGGAACTTTGTTCCAAGTTTGAATCTCAGCGTTTCATATCCTAAATGCGGAGAGACAATTAAATTCAAGAAACTAGGCGCAACATTGAAGAGAAAGTACACCATTTACGCGGATTTAGAAACTTATGTTGTTAATATCGATAATAATGATGATGATGAATCCGATTCTGATGAAATTACTCATAGTTACACAAAGAAAACGGCGCGTCATATTCCCGGGCTATTGTTTCGTTGTTATAGATGTTAACGGGGAAATCGCCTACGGACCTGTACTCCATAGATCGAGTAGTTTAGACGAAAAAATCATGGAGAAATTTCTTCAGGAAATTACAGATCTCGGCGACATTTTGTATGAGGATATGAAACGAGAAATTCAGATGCAAGCTTTATCCTAAAGTCAAGAGCGCGAATTTCAAAATTTGGTAAACTGCGGGCTTTGTGCTGAACCGTTTTCAGACAGCTATATTAAATGTCGTCACCACGCGCATGAAACCGGTAATTACTTGTGTGCGGCACATGTTTCTTGTAATTTAACAGCTCGTACTCGGAGTACATTTCGTGTTATTTTCATAATTATCCGGTTTTATTCGCATTTTATTCTGAAATCGCTCGGTAAATGTAAAAAAGAAATTTCCTGCATCGCAAATACGTCAGAGAGATTTTTGACACTTTCAGTAGGCAAAATTAAATTTATAGATTCCTACAAGTTTGTCTGAATCCTTGGAAGTATTGGTGTGTAATTGGTAGAAAGTACAGACATGGAAAAGAAGTTCGAGCAATATTTTCAGTGTTTCATGATCCACCTTGCGAACACAGACAGCTCTTGTTGAAAAAAGGAGTATATCCTTACTCGTACATGAGCTGTCCCGAAAAATTCGCGGAAAAATCGCTTCCTCCCATCGAATGTTTTCATAATGATTTAACTGATACACCTCTGTCTCGCGAAGAATATGAGCATGCGCAAAGAGTGTTCTCAACATTCAAGCTGAAAAATCTGGGTGAATATCACGATTTTTATTTATGTTTGGACGTAATGCTATTAGCGGTAGTTTTTGAATCCATGAGGTCTACGCTTTTTAGCTCATATGGCCTTGATGTGACCCATTTTCTTTCTCTCGCACACTTCACCTGGAATTGCATGCTGAAACACACTAAAGTCGAACTAGAATTGATTACTCATCCTGACAAGCATCTTATGTTTGAGGCAGGGATGAGGGGTGGGGTGTCATTCATCGGTAAACGTTATTGTGAAGCGAATAACAAACATCTACCCAAAACATACGATCCTTCAAAACCGAGTAATAATCTCCTTTATATCGATGCAAACAGTTTATACTCGGAAGCTATGAGCCGAAGCTTACCTGTTGGAAATTTCAAATTCCTCTGAGAGGAAGAAATTTCCAAGCTTGATTTCGCAAATTTGGACAGCAATTCAGAAACCGGATATATAATAGAATGTGATCTCAAGTACCCTCAAGAGTTACATGATATGCACGCCAGCTTCCCACTTGCACCTCTCCACCAAACACCGCCGCGCGAATTGCTGTCAAACTACCAAACAAATGAGAACGGTCAAACTGGAACCAAAAAGCTCATGAACACACTTTTCGACCGTGAAAAGTACATTGTTCACTATGTCAATTTAAAGCTCTACCTTCAGCTCGGTTTGAAATTATTGAAAGTGCATCGCGTCATTAGCTTTTCCCAATCTCCCTGGCTGAAAAGCTACATCGACTTCAATATCTGGAATAGACAGAACGCGAAAAATAAATTTGAAATATCCTTCTTTAAGGCCTGTTGCAATCTGATCTTTGGAAAACGATACAATCTAGTCGTAAGCAAATCAATGTTAAAATTATCATGGATGAAAAACGGTTAGATGAGTACATTTCAAATCCACTATGTAAACGCTGGCAAACAATTAGTCCGAACGTGATCGCGGTTTTCTCTTGCAAGTTGGAACTTAAAATGAACAAGCCTGTCTATTCCGGCTTTTCCATACTGGAGTTGAGTAAATTCCATATGTACGATTTTTTCTATTGCAAATTACAAAAAATTATACCGTGGGATCGTATAGAACTCTGTATGACTGATACCGACAGTTTTCTTCTAAACCTAAAAGTCGAAGATGTGTATCAGTTGATTAAAGAAAATTGACCCTTTCGATACTTCTAACTATCCACCTTGCCACTCTTGCTTTTCCATGGAGAGAAATAAAGTTGTAGGAAAGTTCAAGGATGAGACTGCCTCAAAACCTGTCCATAGATTTGTAGGCCTAAGATCGAAACTTTACTCCTTTCTAGTATGTAACGAGAATGAAGAACCTGTAATAAATGTATAGCAAAGGGTGTACAGACCGGAGTGAAATGTAGAAAACTTAATTTTAATTTATATAAGAAATCATTGTTTGAACGTAGTGAACACATTGAAAAATGTAATATGATGAGGTCCTATAATCACACCATGTATCAGGTTGAATGTGCAAAAATCTGTTTGAGTCCTTATGATGATAAGAGGTACATTGCTGAGAATGGTGTTGACACTCTCCCTTTTGGACATTATAGAGTGCCCAACACTCTAACTGATTGCTCAGTATGTTCCGTGACAATCATCCACACCACTAATTTTGATTTGACTGTTGTAAATATCATGAATATTATTAGATCTAAGCTAGCTTTAGAGCTTCATAGCATGCCACGTGTGAACTATGCCACTCGCAAATATGAACTGAAAAGTGAAAAAGACCTGCTTCAAGCGGACCTTATTGAGATGACAAGTTTATCACGTTTTAATAAGGGTTATAGGTATATCTTAGCTGTTATTAATTGTTTTTCAAAATTTGCATATTGTGTACCATTAAAAGACAAGACAAGCCAATCTGTATTTAACGCTCTCGAACCAATATTTCTAAAAATGAGGGAGTTAAGCTGTTCCAAACAGATCAGGGAACAGAATTCTTTAATTCAAAAGTTAAAGCGTTATTAGATAGATATAGTATTAAACATTACCATGTTTTTAGTGATAAGAAAGCATCTATAGTTGAAAGGTTTAATAGAACAATTAAAGCAAAAATTTATAGATATTTAACTGAACATGGAACCGAAAACTGGATATCGCAACTAGACAGTTTGGTTCATGATTATAATGCAACAATGCACACTTCAATTAGAATGAAACCTAAAGATGTGAGGAAGAAAGATCGTAATCATGTTTTAATGTCTTTGAATTCTGCATTCAATAGACGATATAAATTGAAAAATTCAAAACCGAAATTTAAGCTAGGAGATGTTGTACGAATCTCAAAGAAAAGGTTCTTTTCGATAAATCTTATAACATAAACTGGAGCGCAGAGTATTTGTAATTCATTCTATATTTCCTTCTCAACCTGTAATGTATAGCTTGCGAAATCTAAATGGAGAAGTAATTAGTGGTAGGTTTTATGCAGAAGAAATAAAAAAAACACAATTAAACGAATCGGAGAGACAAGTTATTTGATTGAAAAAATATTAAAACGTGATAAAAAAGGATTGTTAGTGAAATGGATTGGATTTTCAACACCTAGTTATATTAGTAAAGATCAACTATTAGATGAAAAATAATCTATTGTATATCTCATTGTAAATACATTCCATTCAGTGTAAATATGTCAAAGATTTGGTGTAAATATAATAGCTCTTTATCAAAAATGCTTTTCATTTCAATCTGAAGTTTCATTTTCGTAATTTGGTAAGGCTTAGATAAGGGGAACACATCATGCATTCTCGTGAAGAGGGTGCGGGAAAGAGAGGGAACAATATGTTGAAGTGAGAAACTTCTATCAGTGGGAGAGCGAGCGAGCGCCTGTCGGGCGATGTGATAAGCTATACACACCCATGTGGTGTCTAGCGCACACCCTCCTCCCTGATAACTTATCAGTTCCTTATCAGATCACATGCTGTACACGTGACTAACATGAGTAATATCCCGATAGTAAATTTCGACAATGTTATAAGAGAGAAAGAAATGCCAACATGGTGTAAAAATGGTAAGTTGTTACCTCATAATGCAAGGATCCTTATAATAGGCTCTTCAGGCTGTGGCAAGACCAATTTGCTATTTAATTTAATTTTTTCAAAGAATGGCTTGAGATTTAAACTATATACTTGCACACGAAGAGCGAGTATCAAGATAAGTACTGTTTTTGAGAAAAGTCTTTTCAAAAATGAAGGATATTGAATTTCATATAAACAGCAATTCGGAATCTATTCCTCACCCGAACAAAATATCAGAATATCTTTAGTAATATTCGATGACTTGCAACTTAATCATGTACCTCAAATAAGAGAATATTTTACTATGGGACGACATCGTAATATTGACACTGCATATTTAATTCAGAGTTATGGAGCTACACAGAAACATTTCACTAGAGACAATGCAAATATGATTATAATTTTTAAGATGGATTTATTGAGTCTGAAATTAATTCACAGAGATCATGTTGGAGGAGATATTTCTTATAAAGATTTCGCTAAACTTTGTCATACAGTTTGGAATCGTAATCCTCATAATTTTGTAACTATTATGAGCAAGTGTGGAATTAATAGCTGCAAGTACCGAGATTCGCTCGATACGTTTCTTACCGTTCAGTAGAGATTAATTCTTTGTGCAGTCATGTTGTCTAAAACACGCAGCAGCAGAAAACTGAATAGAAAGAACGTTGGTTTAATCGAAAAGATTAAGAAATTGAGAAAAGTAATCAGAGACAAGCATAAAAGCTTAGTCAATTTTGAAAAACGATCGGAGGAATACAATAGGAAAACGCTCTCGCCGTTGATAGAGCCCATAATTGAACTGGGAAAAAACAAATCTAGTTTTCACTCTAATCATGGTGTAAAACCAAAAAAGGAAGAAGTGAAAGAGGAACAAGAGAGTATGGAAATTGATGATAATGAGGAGGATGATGAGGAAGATGAGCAGAGCTATGAGAGTTCAACAGACAATTTTTTAAGCTCGACTAAATTTGAAAACAGTTTACTTGGTTCTAGCAGAAATGATGATGTGCTGTCACAATATCTAAAAACGTTTCATGCGGAAAAATTGAATAATTCAATAGTTATGGAATTTCATACAATTCTAAAGATGACGTGTATTATATTGGAAATCAGCAAGTAATATTCGACGATGGTTATATAGATATTAATAATGAAAGATTTCGTTTAACACACGGTCTACTTGAGTTATATTCAGTTCAAGACCAAACTCGAATCTTTATAATCAGAGAGATCTGGATAAGTATAAAAAATCTTAACACTTACAGGCATACATTTAGATCGAAGAGGGTATGTTAAACGAAATCAGGGAATTAAATCGCAAATGATTCAAAAGTTATTTCCCAGTAAAAAATTAGTAAAAGAAGGGATGGGTTTATTGAAATTTGCAAAAAATAATTCTCATGATAGAATTTATCAATACTTTGATTTTGACGAATTAGTGGAAAGATTAAATTTACTCTATTCCTCAAAAGCTTCTGGCAACACTGGACATGATATTGAGATCGCGTCTATAATTGAAGAGCTAAAAGAAGCAAAACTAATTGTTTAGTGTTACGATGACTCTACATCAATTCGGTCGAATTGATACCTAGTGCTAGCGGTGCTGTTGCTAATCTTACGTGTGATATTGACTCGATAACACAGAAAATAATCGAATCGATAAATCAACAAGGAATCAGTGAAGCTGTGAAATTATTTAGATTCGCAAATAACCAAACTCGTTTCGGAAAATACAAAGAATATTGGAGTGAGCATATTGAAAGAGAACATATTCTAAGTTCATTACAAAATTTTAGCGCCAATATCGATAAAGCTATTGCAGAGAGAACTCTAACTTTAGAATCTGCTCTAGGAGAAGTGAAAACTTTAACAGACAGCTTTTCATCTCAGTTGCTCAGTATTAACAACGATATAGTTGATAAGCTTATTTAGATGAGAAATTAAAAGCCATATCAGATAAAATTAAGAATTTGGAGGGTTGGACAGAAACTATCTCAATACTAAATTAAAACAGCTTAGTACAGAAATTTTTACTAAAGTAAATGAAACACATCCATCGTCAATGATAAGCAATATTTAGAATCTGCTTTGCAGAAATTGACTAGTTCTTCATTAACAAAGGAGAGTTTGAAAAACGATTATCTGAAATGGCGAGTGCAATAAAAGCTAATATTATGGAGGGTATTGAACAATTATTACAAAAGATGCTATTGCTATTCTGATTAATCAAATTGCAGAAAAGTACGCAACTAAAAATGATATAGGAGATTTATTAAGAAAAACGAGATGGGAGTCGCTGTGAAAGCGTTCGTGTGAAATAGCTGAGGCAATTAAAATTCGGAAGAGGGCACTGTCATGAGACTGCAATGTTCGGCTCCATTCATAGATTATCTAAATTTATTCATCCACAGAGTGGCCCTGGACATCGTATCCTCATACGCCCGGGTTCTTTCATATGAACTGGATAGAGGCCAAGCAACACAACCTTACAGAAAATCAGATAGTCCAAATTATTACAGAAAAAATGGACCTAGCACAGTACAAAGGGGTCGTATTGGCGCCGAAAACATAAAATCTTGTAAACACTTGCGTGAGAGAGAGTGAACTATAATGAACTTTAACACAGCTGCTTCAAATTTCAGTCTAGACATTTTCAGTACTATGATATAACGGTTTTTGCATAAATCTTGTAAAAGGATGACATTATGAGAGAGAGTGAGTATAAGAATTTAAACACATGCTGCTTCAAATTTCAGTTAGACATTTTTTGACTATGATATAACGGTTTGCATAAATCTTGTAAAAGGATGACATATTATGAGAGAGAGTGAACTATAATGAATTTAAACACATGCTGCTTCAAATTTCAGTCTAGACATTTCATGTGACTATGATATAACGGTTTTTGCATAAATCTTGTAAAAGGATGACATATTATGAGAGAGAGTGAAATATAATGAATTTAAACACATGCTGCTTCAAATTTCAGTCTAGACATTTTCATGTGACTATGATATAACGGTTTTTGCAAAATCTTGTAAAAGGATGACATATTATGAGAGAGAGAGAGAGTGAACTATAAGGAACTTTAATGGGTAAACACATGTCACAGATGATAAATTGATCTAGACATTTTTTCATGTGTCTATGATTGAATGTAACGGTTTTCGGTGCAGGAGTTATCGGACTTAGAGGGGAACCTTGCAGAGAGCAGAGCGCACGTGTCATTTGTCTAGGGGAGGGACACGCTCACGAGTGAGCGCACGCGTCACTTAGTCTAAACGGCTGACTGACAACATGATGTCTAACTATTTTGACTGCACAAGTTTCAACGAGTTGCTGTAGAAGCAAATCCACTAGTTGATTGGGGTTGAATTTATGCCTATGATTGGTTTGTGGTAATGAAGGTAACATTTCGATAATGGTGAAATTCACCTTAAAATTATCGATATTGATAGTGAAGGGACTTTAAACATACTATCAAGTTGCCGAAAGAATATTCAGTGGTTTTGAATGAGAATAACATCAGAAGTTTCAATTCTCGTTCATGGGAATTAAAGTGAGCGGAAAAGTATCTCTTAAGGCAGTTTCATGGTAACTATAGACGTTGAGTCCGTTCCGAGTGAAATAGGTCTGAGAATGTGTAAGTATTTTAGATATGCTAGCTCATTCCAATTATACTTACATATTGTCGGAGAAAACACTTAAAAAAAAACGACTGCCATGTTTGTACAGCAAAAGAGCTCAATTTTTACACATTCATAAACAGTTTGATTGAACTCTTGACTGTCAGTTGGAAAGCAAGCATAATATGACCATTATAGAACTTAGATTATTGTAGAGATTCACTAGTACAGTATATCATTAGATGTAGAGAGAAGGATTCACTAGTATAGCATTAGAGAAAAGGATCACTTTAATCTGTCCGTATAGCATAGAGAAATGGATTCGCTTTAATTTGTCAGTATAGCATTAGAGGAAGGATTCACTACTTGTCAGTATAGCATTAGAGAAATGATTCACTTCAATCTGTCAGTATAGCATTAGAGAATGGATTCACTTTAATCTGTCAGTATAGAGAGGGAATTTTTCCTCATAAAGGGAAATTATTTTTTCCCCTATAGAGAGGGAATTTTTCCTCCTAAAAGGGAAATTTTTTTCCCTCACCTGGGGAGGGGGAAGGGGAGAGAGAGAGAGAGAGAGAGAGAGAGAAAGAAGATATATCTCTCTCTTTTCAACCCCCTCACCTCCACTGGGCAGGGGGAGGGGGAAATCTATTTTTAGAACACCCCCACCCTCCAGGCGGGGTGAAGGGGAGGCGGGATGGACGAGGGGGAGAGGGGGGAGGGGATTTTGAGCAAAAAAGTCCGTCTGAAATCTTAGAATCCCTCTACTAACCTTATTCGGGCCACTTTCATAATTCTAAATTCTCGTATATGTGTGTGATAAACGAAATTTGAATTTGAAATCACAACATTTTTGAAAAACATACAGTTTGAATACGTGCTATTCTACGAAATTGAAACCCCTTTCTTAGCTGGCGTCTAGGAATAAGAAATATATTGACCGATAAATACAAACATTTGGATGTAGATTAGGCCTTGTCTAAAGAATTCAGCTTATAGTCGTTATACAATAAATGAGCAATTCAATTCATAACATCTTAGTAGTCATCTTATGAATAGTGTAATCATTCATCAAATCAGTCTTATATAGTCATAATTATCAACACCCAGTACATTGAATAAATAAATAAATAAATAGATTATTTGTTTCAAGCACATATGCATCCATACGAGTTGAGTTGAATACAGTCATTATATTCCATGATATCACATTACTGGTATGTCTAAATCATGCTTTAAATATATGTAACGAGTAGGAGTACTTAGTAAGTATATATGTTCCTAATATAGAGAAGAATAGATCTATCACATTCGAAAAATTTGAAATTTCAAAATAAAATATCTATCAGTACATTTTTATGTAATAAGAATTCCATATCTATCAATCATAGCACTCCAGTATAATGATGTCCCAGATAAGGTGAAACCCCGGCTACCATAGATCTACCTGCAATTTGCACAAAAAATGTTCAGTAAAATTTTCTCCTATCGACCTTCGTTTTCGAGTATATAGATTTTTCGATATTTTCAAGTAGGCGTACTTCCAGTCTTTAAATCGTCAATATGCAAGAACCATGGTGTTAAGTGAATTTTAAGGACATCGTAGAAAAGAGGACAAAATTTCACATGATTTGAGGTATAAAACATGCCAAAGTCGATTATGAGTAGTATTTTTTAGCGGTCAAAGTTGAAAAAGAGTGATTTTTGAAGTTTTTTTGAAAACTTCAGAACATTTTTCTCGATTTTTTTTCTTGGTACGAAATAATTTTTATAGCGCAAAAACTTCTTTTTTGATTATCTTTCGAATGAGACCAAATACAGGTGTCTAGCTCAAATCCTCGAATCAGAATTTCAGTTTAAATTCGATTTTTTAATTAAAAACGAGACTTATCTTGTTTGAGTGTGATAATTGTCTACAATTTGATAGCTTTGTGTCGAGTGATTGAGGGCGATAAAATACTTTTTCTATAGGAATTTGGCTGAGAAATTCAATGAAACTGGTTAGAAGTCGTATCTGCAATTGTTATTGAGATACAAGTTGAAAAAAGTCAAAGTCCGTTTTTAATTAAAAAATCGAATTTAAACTGAATTCTGATTCGAGGATTTGAGCTAGACACGTGTATTTGGTCTCATTCGAAAGATAATCAAAAAGGAAGTTTTGCGCTATAAAAATTATTTCGTACCCTGAAAAAAAAATCGAGAAAAATGTGTCTGAAGTTTTCAAAAAAATTTCAAAAATCACTCTTTTTCAACTTTGACCGCTAAAAAATACTACTCAATAATCGACTTGGCATGTTTATACCTCAAATCAATGTGAAATTTTGTCCTCTTTCTACGATGTCCTTAAAATTCACTTAAGACCAATGGTTCTTGAGATATTGACGATTTAATGACTGGAAGTACGCCTACTTGAAAAATATCGAAAAAATCATATATCTCGAAAACGAAGGTCGATAGAGGAAATTTTACTGAAATTTTTTGTTGCAAATTGCATGTAGAATCTATGGTAGCCGGGTTTACACCTTATCTGGGACACCTGTATATACCTATACATATTTTGTAAACGTGCAATAACAGTTCAACTACAAAAAAAATCTGGTATGGTACACTCACACAACTTTCCTTGTTCATATTTGGAACTACGATCAGACTTCTGTATATGTGTATATATAATTGTTTTCAGAGTACTTTTTCTTTGTGTGAATTGTGAAATTCAATGATTTTTTAGTCGTCATTTTTTTAAAGTTGTCAAAACAGCTGTTCTACAGATGAAATATCTCGACTATGTGTTCTTTTTATGAACTGCGCTACCTACCCACCTCATGCACGAGAAGGAGGTTACTAAGTCCATTTCCCAAGGATGGGGTGGACCCCCATTGGTTTCCCAGAAAGAGACTCATGCCAGTTGATAGAGCTGATAAATAACTATACAGGGTATGAATTTGAAAAAAATCGGTCAAGTTATTTTTGAGAAAATCGTGAAAAACATGGTTTTTTAGTACGCCGCCATTTTTCTCAAGAATATTACGGAGCTCCTGCAATTTTCCCAGAAGAAAAACTCATGTCATTTGAGAGCTTATAAATAGCTATCCATGGTATAAATTTGAAGAAAATCATTAGAGCCATTTTCGAGAAAACCGTGAAAAACATGGATTTTTAGTCATTATCCGTCAATTTTCTCAAGAATATTACGGAGCCCCTGGAATTTTCCCAGAAATGAGACTCATGTCAGTTGATAGGGCTTATAAATTCTATAATAAAATTCGATTTTTTTTCCAGGGTACGAAATAATTTTTATAGCGCAAAAACTTCCTTTTTTGATTATATTTCGAATGAGATCAAATACAGGTGTCTAGCTCAAATCCTCGAATAAGAATTTCAGTTTAAATCGATTTTTTAATTAAAAACGAGACTTATCTTGTTTGAGTGTGAATAATTGTCTACAATTTGATAGCTTTGTGTTGAGTGATTGAGGGCGTAAAAATACTTTTTCTATAGGAAATTTGGCTGAGAAATTCAATGAAACTGTTAGAGTTCGTATCTGCATTGTTATTGAAATACAAGTTGAAAAAAGTTCAAAGTCTCGTTTTTATTAAAAAATCGAATTTAAACTGAAATTCTGATTCGAGGATTGAGCTAGACACCTGTATTTGTCTCATTAGAAAGATAATCAAAAAAGGGA
>NW_024091138.1:0-23806 GCF_014356525.2 Nilaparvata lugens | reverse complement strand
CTATAGTTTTGGACTACAACGCGCATTCTTCCAGGTGGCATTCTATCCAAATGAATGCACCAGTTGCGTCTATTTTGAATAATATTCTTTCATGTAGAAGAGCAACCAATAAAACCTGTCTTATATCAGTATTTCTGATTCTATCAACTCTAGTGCAGCCAAATACACACCTTTGAAACCTCATTTCTGCAGCTTGAATTCGACTGTCTATTCTACGTGTGTAAATCCAATTCTCACTTCCATATAGGAGAGTCGGAACTGCAATGATATTATAGAACTTTATTCAGGTTTCTTGTCTTGTTTTATTCTTGAGGTTTCTATGTATAGTGCCACATATTTTCTGAAACTTTGAAATTTTATTGTATACATCAATATCTGTATCATATTACATCATTAATAAGTATATTAATGATATTAATCATATTATGATAATTATAAATCATATGATTAGAAATCATATTACATAATTAATAAGTTACATCATTACCAAGATAGTTGAAATTTTTCACTTGTTCTATTAATTTTCCGTTCAATTCTATTTTGGTTCTGATTGGATATTTTCCTTTGAATGCCATTGATTTGATTTTTATAACTGATATTCTCAAATTGTAATTTTCAGCAACTCTGTCCAACATGGAACTGATTTTTGTAAGGAATCTTCATTTCTCTGAATTATCACTAAGTCATCCGCATACATAATTGAATTCACAAAACTATGGGTTGAGAGCTGTATACCTGAGTGCACCAGAGTTTTCCATGTGCATAATAAATCGTCAACATAAATATTAAATAAAGTCGGCGATATACAAGTATATAGTTAGATATATAGTTATATATACTTATACGGCGATATAGTTTTTTCCTGAAATCAGAATTAGTCTGAAAATTTTGAAGTGAAGAACTACAAGACTTAACCTTTTTCGGACTATGTGTAACCTCATCTAAATTTGGGAGAAGAAAATTACAAGTTCACATTATTCTCCCTCTCCCTATCATTTTTATGATGCACTTATTGTATGAATGGATGGATGAATAAAGTTGGTATTGATTGAAAAAATGTGCTTTGATATTGAATGGACATCCTTTCAAAACAAATATCTAGAATTGAAACATTTTGCCCTTATAAGCAGTCTCAAACGCTTAAATATTTAATTGGACAGGACTTATTCGACTAGTAAGCAGTGAGGTTTTCCCAAGATAAAGTGACAGAGTTCAACATCAATATCCAAGATAATTAGAATTCCTTGAGGTGATTGTATTCCAATTATTTTGAAGATATCCTAAATCCGATGAACTATTGGATTCAACAACACTAGTGTTGTGAGAAATCAATTACAACTAGATTATTAGATGAAGCATACTCTATTCTCATGATATTTCCACATTGAATTTTGAAATTCCTTCAAGAATAGAGAGAAGCCCAGTAATAGTTTTTCAACTGTCATCAACTAGGAATCTATTGTATCCTTATCTACATTCTTATCATACAAAACACGTATGTAGTCATCAAATTCTCAAGAGAATAGAAATTATGGATGTAGTCACACTATTCATATTTTCCACAGTTGAAAACTCTAATAAGTGTCTAAAACACTCATTCGTTGGAGTAAGTGATAGCGCGCCGGTCTAATAATCAAGAGAACGCGATTCCGATTCTCGACCGGGGCAAATGTTTTTAACCACAGGACATCACATCCCGATACGTCAGATACGGCCACCCCGTCTTTCGGAGGAGACGATAAGTCGTCGGTCCCGACTACCTAAAAAGTAGTAGTCATCTCTCATCATCATCCCTCTTACTCATTACTCAAGCACAAGCCTAAGAGCTTATAAGGGCATCACCCTCAGTAATATTGTTATTAACATAGTTCATGAATCACTCCTCACACGTCAAAATATTGCAAATTTTTCCTAAATAAGACAAATTTCTGAAAAATGTATATTTTTCATGAATGCTCTCACGCATTATGAACATATCAACACAGAAACAAGGCTATGACTCAAATTTACATATTCAGAACATCATGCAAGGGTATGTGAGCCGGGTATAGACGACATACACATCATATATGAGATGTAAACAGGAAATTCTTGTCGTTATTTATTATTATCTGACGGAATTACAAACAGCACTACAAAACGCCGCATAAGTGGGAGTAGAGCTGGGGGAGTAGAGTAGGCCATTGTGAAACTGAGCATTCACAAGGGAAGACAAATTGTTTTTCACGGGTGAGAGTCGGAAAGCTTATAAAGCCTTGATGAAAACCTGCGCTTTTCATTTGGGAAATTTGTTAGAAAACGCCTCCTGTTTTTCACTCCAGTATAGAAAAATTGAGGTTGGCACAAAGTTTAATTAAGATAAAAACTAAAATTCCATGATAATAAAGAATTCTCAAGTTTTCTGTATTTGTATTGTATATGTTCAATGATTGAGGGAAACAACTTCACGTTAGGATTGATATCGTATAAAATATTGGTATCAATAGAATCTGAATATCTCTGAATACATATTAATTTATCAAAAATTTCATTTGAGGCTAATATAAATTAGATAGTAGAAAGTTTCCTCAGAAGCTCTTCTTAGATAATTATGATATACACCCAAGTCCATTTTACTTCGATGTTTTCATGGAATGATCTTGAATATCAATTTATCTTTCAATTTGCCATCGAAATCGATTTTTCAATCAATTAATTCTTCAATGTTTTTTCCATATGTAATGCATAAGATGCGTGAGATCCTCAGATTCACAATCCTTCAGTACATGGAATGAGAATATTATGAAAAAACATCAATATGAATGACAATAGAAAACCAACTGGAATGACGACGATGTGCTTGATATCCTAATCGGCCTGAAGGACGGTGAATGATAATGGGCGCTTTGGAGAGAATGCATTGGAATGAAGCAAGTAAACACAAGACTTCCGTACTTATTGTCTGTGTAATTCGAATGATTTAAGGAGATAGGTGTCAATTAATTATTTATTCAATGAAAGACAATGTAAGGAATCAACATTCATGAATCTTATTTCATGCTTATTATATTTGCATCTCACTGTCTCTGTACAGATACAGATATAAAAATGTGAGAATTCTGAATGTGAGTAATTTGCGTCTGTAGGCACCTTTACATTTTGAAAAGTCTAGTAACAAATTAGAGATCCCACAAACTATATCGAGAGGCAATGTAAGAAATCAACATTTATGGATCTCACATCTGGATTGTCCATCACAACAGATCCTGCGAACTATATCAGAATTCCCTCATCACAAGAACACAGTGGAACTGCCGAAAATCCATAATTCAACCATGAGCGCATATTATGCCGAAGTGAGCACCAATTTCACCAGTGATAAAATGTTATAACCCGAAAGATATAGGCCGACCAGTAGCTTCTAAGAAAATAATAATTTGAAGGCCGTAGAGACTGAAGACGTGGGTAGAAGACAGAATTTGACGAGATAGAAATAAAGGAGACAGAACTCTTCAGAGTGAATACGACACTACTGGAACTTCACAAGTGGAATATACTACTCTTGTCGTTTCTTCCCTTATATTATGAGAGTTTCGCTCAATTCACTCAATGCTCGTTGGATAGAGGTCAGAATGATGAGAGAGAGAATGATAGTCTGTTCTTTGTTTGAAAGAAAGCTCATATTTTTATCAATTGATAACTTTGTAGGCCTATACAATTTGTTGTTAGACAATATTTATTTATTTCATATTACAAAACAAATACATTTCGAATATAAATAATGTACATTTTTCTCCAAGAATGGGCAAAATGCCTGTGTGATGGAGAGAGTAGCAATCTGAATAGTTTATAAGTTTACATCGTGACAAACATGACAATATTTCTGGAAGCAAAAATTGAATTATGAAAAATATTGAACGTAAGTCAATAATTGATTGAATACATTTAACATAACGGTATAGTACCTCAACTATTCAAAATGGGAAATGAATTTCTATAACTGCCTAT
The DNA here is from genome assembly GCF_014356525.2 of Nilaparvata lugens. Taxonomy (NCBI): domain Eukaryota; kingdom Metazoa; phylum Arthropoda; class Insecta; order Hemiptera; family Delphacidae; genus Nilaparvata; species Nilaparvata lugens. Next base: position 19,819 of record NW_024091138.1, on the reverse strand, counting down.
TACATGTGAAACCATAGTTGGCTAGGTATTTTTCCTCCTTTTTTCTTTTCAGCACACCCCACCATGAAACCTGTTTTTGTATTTTATTAGAAATGTTCTATTCTTATTGTGATTTTCTGTTTTTTATGTATTTTGTGTTGAATTAAATAGAATTATTGAATTGAGATGGCAATAATATTGATTGAATTGTGATGGCAGCATTATTTTGGAAATTATTGATTTGGTTTACAAATCACTAATCGATTTCGAAGATCTTCACTACAATGCAGCGAGTTTAACTACAATACAATAGAGTCAGCATTCCAGCATAAATATATTGTAATCCTTATAAATGGAAAAATGTTATCTATTGAAAATAAATAAATCCAGTCTAATCTGATAATCTGCAATCTACATGACATGATTCTTGAATATCGAAAATGTGATTGTGAATATTAAGTTGAAACAGTTGAATTCTGTACACTCTCTCCTGTGTCGTCCCAATTATGTTGAATCAGTTGTTAACTGGCTGATCAATTCTATTTTTCAACAACAGAACTACAGTAAACTAATTGAATAACAAGTTGTTTGGAGTTTGAAGTTATCACAATTACAAGTTTATATAGCATCAGTTCATATAACAATCACAGCTATACAGGTTTCGGTTGTCTAACCATTGTCATTCACTGGTAAACTAGAAGCAAAGTAGGAGCAGTTGGATAGAAATGAACAAGCGCTATGATTGGTAGATGAACAGCGCTTCAAGGTTAACGACTGCCATTGGCCCAGACAAGCCACTCCCCAAATTAGCAGTTCTTTCAAACGTTACAGCAATGGCGGTTGATACCACTAACATAGTAGGCCCAATGAAACTGCACAATACTAGAGAATCTGGTTCAAGGATAGTGCCTCAATCAATATTCGTATTGAAATCGATACATCGGAATGGATTATGCTTTGCAATATTATGCTTGCTCAATATTGTATTTGATAGTCCTCAATTACATGAATTTTATTGGGAAAAAAATAAAATTTGGAATATTGGATACTCAATGCGCAAATTGAGTTCTTCTTTTACTAAGCGTAAGCTTTTGAGCGTTGGTAATGCGATGGATGATGATGATATTATAATGATGAGAGATGAGTTGACCAACAGCTTTAATAGATATTATATGTGATGATGCATAATGTGTTAATTTCCTATCCCCCTCGTGTATAAGCCAATCATAATTTCGTGTATTATATTATATTATATACTAGCACGTAACCCGTATATTGTGTTCCAAACCACTGAGAAAGAAGAAACTCATAAATCGTGGTCAAGTTGAATATCATGAGTAGACTGATATAGACACTTCAGACGGGTTTTTTTGCGCAATCCCCGAGAAATAAGGAAAAATTTTTGCGCAAATCCCCCTCCCCCTCCCCCCTCCCCCTCTGCGCCCCCCTCTCCTCCCCCTCTCCCTCTCCTTCTCCTCTCCCTCTCCTTCTCCTCTCCTTCTCCCTCTCCCTCTCCTTCTCCCTCTCCTTCTCCTCTCCCTCTCCCTCTCTCTCTCTCAGTGAGGGAAAAAAATTTCCCTTTCTCTCTTTGAGGGAAAAAGGGAAAAAAATTTCCCTGTTGGAAAAATTAATTTCCCTTTTTGGAGGAAAAATTCCCTACTGACAGATTAAAGTGAATCCATATTTCTACTGACAGATTAAGTGAATGCTAAATAAGGGAAAAAAATTCTCTACTGTCAATTAAAGTGAATCCATATTTCTACTGAGTGAATCCATCTAATGCTATACTGTCAAATTAAAGTGAATGCTAAATGAGTGAATCTGTTACATCTTTATACTGTAAAATTATAAAGTGATTGGTTTGCTTTCCACCCGACAGTTAAGAAAAATTTCACAAATTTATATTGAAATTTTCTATGTGCTGTACAAACCGCAGGCGTTGCTTTTTAAGTGTGCTCTCCGAGAATATCTATTAGTAAATTTAGTACGAACAAGCATTCCAAAAATATTTATAGATATTCTCAGACCTATATCACTTGGTGTGCTCAAATCAACATCATCAATATCGGTGCAGTTCTCTATCTCTCTCAGTGAGGGAAAAAAAATTTCCCTTTTTGGAGGAAAAATTCCCTCTCTACTGACAGATTAAAGTGAATCCATCTAATGCTATACTGACAGATTAAAGTGAATCCATCATATGCAAGTGTAGTGAGAGTCAACCTTGGAAGATATGCTCAAATTATTCTCTCAGTCAGATCTTACTTCAGACAGCTTCAGCATCATGAATCTCTAAGATATAAGAACCCAATTCAACTTATACTGACAGATTAAAGTGAATCAATCCCAGTCTAGTATAGATAAGAAACTCTTTTGTAGATGTGCTAAAACCCTATTACTCTTTAAGTTTCTCGTTCTAGAGTTAGTTGCAAGGATCTTTTCAAATATTCTTTCCAAATTCATGTTAATGCATAACAATATTAGCTACAACTATTGACAACTGCTTTTTTCATATCATATGCACTTCAAAAAATATTGTCTCAGTCTATATTATGTAAATTCATTTATAATTGTATATAAGTGTAAAAAACCAGTATATATTGTAATCTACACGAATAAAGCATTCTCTCATTAGCTTATTTATTTATTTATTAGATAGAGCGAACAATACAATAGTTGGAAAAGAAAAAACAGGCTATTGCCCAAAACTTCTTCAATTCCTGATTTTGTCACAAATCGTTCAAATATTATGTTCACTTCAATTTCAACATCAAATCTTCAATCTGAAACTATGAATCAGAATAAAACAAAGAGTTTCAAATTTAGATAAATTGATAATGAAACTTGCGTTAAAACAAAAACTTCAAATATTCATACTGTTTTTGTTAAGAAGTTTGATGAAACTTCTATAGCATGATTAAACCTTTCCTTGTCTGTATGTCATCTCAAGTAATTGAAGCATTTAATTTGTTACAAAATTTGGTTCTCAAGCACTATCACGGATCTATCTAGTGACTATCTATGAGCTTGAATTTTTCTTTTTTCATCATGTCAAGTCCATACCAATCCTATTTGAAATAAGTAAATGTGCTTAAATTTTAAACCATTTTCAGCAAATACTAATTAAATAAGAGATTTGTTTTTCCCCCAGCACTGGGAGATATAATTAACATTCTTGCATTTTCTTTATTTGTAATTAATTTATCAAAGTATTCCAAAAATGGCTATAGATATCCTCAGACCTATATCACTGGGGGTATCAGCTCTATTGATGTCTTAACAGAGAGAGGTCAATGATCTAAGTTGATCTTTTACATTTTTTATCTGCAATGTCATACAAGCATTTCCAAAGTTCATCAGAATTTGTAACAATAGTTGAGAAATCATTTGCACTACAATAATGTAGATGACCTGTATCTAGTATGTCCAATAATTCGAAAATCTCAGATAAAATTGGAAAATATACATTTTCTGTTTTTGTTAACGCTAGATCAACATCATCGCCTTGGAATCCTGTTGAAAATTTAATATTTTTTGCAATAGAATCAAATTCATTGAATGAAATTGACATCAAGAGGGGAGTTAATTTTTTGAATTTTGCAAAGCTAAAACACTGCATGACCTAGATTATGTTATGAACAATAAAATTGATAAGGTAGGAATGTGCACTTAGCTGTAACAGTTGTGTCTGAGGGGGCGTATCTCTTGATAAAAATGGCCATAGATATCCTCAGACCTATATCACTTGGGGTATCAGCTCTATTGATGTCTTAACAGAGAGAGGTCATGATCTAGTTGATCTTTTACATTTTTTATCTGCAATGCCATACAAGCATTTCCAAAGTTCATCGGAATTTGTAACAATAGTTGAGAAATCATTTGCACTACAATAATGTAGATGTCCTGTATCTAGTATGACAATAATTCGAAAATCTCAGATAAAATTGGAAAATGTGAGGGAAAAAAATAATTTCCCTGAGGAAAAATTCTCTACTATCAGATTAAAGTGAATCCATATTTCTACTGAGTGAATCCAACTAATAACTTATACTGTAAAATTGCAAATAATTGGTTTGCTTTCCACCCGACAGTTAAGAAAAATTTCACAAATTTATATTGAAATTTTCTATGTGCTGTACAAACTGCAGGCGTTACTTTTTAAGTGTGTTCTCCGAGAATATCTATAGTAAATTTAGTATGAACAAGCATTCCAAAAATGGCTATAGATATCCTCAGACCTATATCACTTGGGGTATCAGCTCTATTGATGTCTTAACAGAGAGAGGGCAATGATCTTTTACATTTTTTATCTGCAATGTCATACAAGCATTTCCAAAGTTCATCCAGAGGCGAGTTAATTTTTTGAATTTTGCAAAGCTAAAACACTGCATGACATTGATTAAGTTATGAACAATAAAATTGATAAGGTAGGAATGTGCACTTAGCTGTAACACAGTTGTCTCTGAGGGGGGCGTATCTAATTGTAGACAGACAACATGTACGAGCTTTATGCAATCTCAGTGCATGCAAGCAATAAACACACTGTAATTCCTTTCCGTTGTAGAAGAATCCATAACGTGCAAAGTTTCTTTTCTGCGCATTCGTATACATCGGTGCCAATTTCATACTTTGCATTCGATTGTTTTCGCACAAGAAATTATTTGTTTGATACATATTTTTAAACAGCAAAGAATTATAATGTTGGGCACTGTACAACGCACACCTTCCATCGGGTCTATATTTATGTATCTTACATGCATCATAACACCACGAAGTGGTGAAAAAGCTGAAATCAGGCTTGAGAAAGTCCTCCGGTATGCATTGTACGTTAGAATGCAATCTTCTCAAAAACTTTGCTTTCTCAGTTCCTTTTGTGAAAATTTTCTCATAACCTGCAAGGTAATCACGTATTAATGAGTCACTGTATTCTAAATCTCCATCTTCCCTTTTATTTTATGATAGTTACGTTCCAGCCATGTTACGTCGTTATACAATTTTGCGCTCAATTCCATCTTTGGAAATGGTGATTTGAAATGGAATACAGCATAATTATTGCACTCATCAACGATAGCAAGTTCTTTCACAATAATTTGATTACAAGTTTGTTTAAACCAGTGAAGATCAACCATAGCAATTTTCGTAGGTGTCTGCTTTTGCACTCCTTTCTGTTCCTCTTCACGTATCTGTTCCTCCTCACGTTTCTGCTCCTCCACCTCCTCTTCCCCCTCCTCTCCCGACTTCTGGATTGGTGTACTACTCCTCCTTGGTTCATAATAGAAATTTGTTGATTCAATATCGTAAAGTAGCGACGACTGAGCTTTGTCCAAAATATCAGAATCAAGATCACACTGGATAGAGCGAGTTTGTGGCTTGTCCACCAAAATATCAGAACACAAAGAATAGGACATGATTCCTGTTCAAAGGTGAAACTGATAATGGCTTACATTTGGCGCAGTACACACCTTATATAACCTGCAGTGATGCACTCTATCAACAAATTACTGAACTTCTCAATTTAACAGCACGTACTCCGGAGTACATATCATGTTATTTTCATAATTTCTCCGGTTTTGATTCGCATTTTATTCTGAAATCGCTCGGTAAATGTAAAAAAGAAATTTCCTGCATCGCGAATACGTCAGAGAGATTTTTGACACTATGCAAAATTAAATTTTTAGATTCCTACAAGTTTATGTCTGAATCCTTGGAAGTATTGGTGCGTAATTTGGTAGAAAGTACAGACATGGAAAAGAAGTTGGGGAAAGAAAGTACATTGGAAAGAACTTCCTCCAATAGAATGTTTTTCATAATGATTTAACGCACACGCGAAGAATATCAACATGCACAAAGAGTGTTCTCAACATTCAATATTTTCATTACCTTTCAACTCAATGCTCGAACATTAACTAAAGTTAATTAATTAATCATTACACTAACTCAATCTAAAAGAAAAATGGAAATTTCCTATTAATTTGGAATAATACTTTGAATTCATCTATTCAGATCATCTATTTGAAATGCATTTGCAAAATGCATTTCAAATAGCTGATGTGAAAAAGTCAAACACAAAATAATATTGATAAGAATGAATGGAATACCAATCCAGCCATGTGTACGATGCATTCATTCATACAAGACCTTGCAAGGTCGTGAATGAATGAAATGCATCACACCAGATGTGGAAGGCCAACGCCCTCACTTCACAACAAGGAAGACAGAGCGTTGAGCCGACCTTGACACAGTGAGCGATCGGCTGATGTTGTCAGCTCATGCGCATGCTTGCGCGTGCGTACACACTTCATTCTATAAAACACATTTTAATTTCTCTTATCACTCAATGCAACTTGGAGAGTGAGTGATTGAGTTCTCTACACGTATACTAGTGTGATAGGTGAGTGAAAACTTTTTATAGAATAACATACTATTTTTTATTGATATATAACAAGTAATTATGCGGTTAACAAAGTAGGTTATGTATATGCTGATAGGCGATGCAATTGTCACCTTAACACAAAACTTGTAAATTATAGATTCATACAACCTCAGCTGAGTGAAGTGGAGGAAACACAATACTTGAAAATTATAGATTATAATGAAAATATATGTAATGGCTTGTGACAAAACTAAATACACAATACTTGAAAATTATAGATTATAATGAAAATATATGTAATGGCTTGTGCCTAAACTAAATAACACAATACTTGAAAATTATAGATTATAATGAAAATATATGTAATGGCTTGTGCCAAAACTAAATACTTGAAAATTGTGATTTACAAGATATAGGTTATATTGCCGAAAGGCGATGTAATGTCAAGTCCGAAAATATATGCCGAAAGGCGATGCAATGTCAAGTCCGAAAATTTGTTACAAGATTATTAGCAAAATAAGTAATAATAAAATTCATAAAATGTTAACTGGTAATATAATTATCATGATTTAAATTTTATGCATTTTAACAATGTTTATGTCAGTCATGCACTGATTAATATGTTTCACAAACAGTAACAATGATTTGCATTATCAAATTGCATTATTTGCATTAATAAATGATTTTCATTTTAAAAGTAATAATATCGTAAATTCATAAAATGTTAACTGAAACCCTAAAAGTAAATCTGAAAATTTGTTACAAGATTATTAACAAAATAAGTAATAATAAAATTCATAAAATGTTAACTGGTAATATAATTATCATGATTTAAATTTTATGCATTTTAACAATGTTTATGTCAGTCATGTATGATTAATATGTTTCACAAACAGTAACAATGATTTGCATTATCAAATTGCATTATTTGCATTAATAAATGATTTTCATTTTAAAAGTAATAATATCGTAAATTCATAAAATGTTAACTGAAACCCTAAAAGTAAATCTGAAAATTTGTTACAAGATTATTAACAAAATAAGTAATAATAAAATTCATAAAATGTTAACTGGTAATATAATTATCATGATTTAAATTTTATGCATTTTAACAATGTTTATGTCAGTCATGTACTGATTAATATGTTTCACAAACAGTAACAATGATTTGCATTATCAAATTGCATTATTTGCATTAATAAATGATTTTCATTTTAAAAGTAATAATATCGTAAATTCATAAAATGTTAACTGAAACCCTAAAAGTAAATCTGAAAATTGTTACAAGATTATTAACAAAATAAGTAATAATAAAATTCATAAAATGTTAACTGGTAATATAATTATCATGATTTAAATTTTATGCATTTTAACAATGTTTATGTCAGTCATGTACTGATAATATGTTTCACAAACAGTAACAATGATTTGCATTATCAAATTGCATTATTTGCATTAATAAATGATTTTCATTTTAAAAGTAATAATATCGTAAATTCATAAAATGTTAACTGAAACCCTAAAAGTAAATCCGAAAATTTGTTACAAGATTATTAACAAAATAAGTAATAATAAAATTCATAAAATGTTAACTGGTAATATAATTATCATGATTTAAATTTTATGCATTTTAACAATGTTTATGTCAGTCATGTACTGATTAATATGTTGACAAACAGTAACAATGATTTACATTTACTTTTAAAATTTTGGATGTCTTTGGAGGTCAAGATCTGCGTGAAACGTTCAGGTATGTAAACATCTGTTGTTCTCTGACCTGACAGCCGGATCTTGAGCACCACGCGACGTCCATGTTGATTGCAGACCTCCCTCACGTCCTCAATAGGGTAAGCCGTACCCTCCATCAACTCTCTTAGAGGAGTCCAGGGTTTCGGGGCGTACCTATTGATGACAGTGAGGAAGTGCTCCTCGGGGAGAATTTCATCCTCCTCCTGCTGTAACAGCGTCATTATGGAGCTGTCCTCCTCATCCTCTTCCACCGCACGTTTCTGTTGAAAAATATTTCATTAGACTCTTATTTGTTTCAGGTTATAAAATCATACAAGAGAGAGATCTTGCGCTCAACAGATTCACTACTCAAAACTGTGACTAATAACTCGCAAATTCTCTGACATGAGAGAGTGATCTTGCGCTCAACAGATTCACTACTCAAAAAATGTGAGTAATAACTTGGAAATTCTCTGACATAACTCTCAATTATCGGAAAAAAATTTTTCACTTCATTACAATCAACATAAATGATTGCAGAAAACATAAATATTTCACCTTTCATTAATCATGCAAATTTTTGTTTCACACTCAACATATGATTTGATTTTTCATATATATATATATATGTAATTCTCCAATTCAAATTGTTTCAGTAGGAATGTTTCATGCGACATATTTAGTAAACATGTATATCAACCATCGTGAGAATTTATCTGTGTTCGGATTGTTTTGATAGCACAATTTGATAGCTCAGTCTTCGCTCACAGTATAAGAATCAGTAATGACTTGTAATGCACACAAAAGATTTATAAGATTCACATTTTATAAAGATTTTGTGTACATTACAATAATAATATTTTTGTATGCTAACCTTCGATTGAGTGAGGACGCCGGGCTCCTCATCGTCGTCGTCGACAAACAGCCTCCTCTTGACAGACTGCTTGGGGGCGGGTACCGATGTGAGGGCTGCTCGCCATGGTGCCCAAGTAGCTTGCGGGAGAGGGCTGCTGTCTGGGATGATGATGCTGGAATCCTCATCTTGGACGAAGATCCCTTGTTTCTTCAAGGGATCTGAGGTTGAGGCTGAGGAGGAGGCAGCAGCAGAGGTGGAGGCGACAGCTGATGTTGTAGCCGTGCTGCGGCGCTTCTGCTGCTCCCAGAAGTTGAGTTCCCTCTCCGGAGGCGGGCTGTCTGGCAATAAGAATGAGGATGAGGATGCACGGTGTGACTTGTCCATTTTAAAGTGTCGAGAAGCGCGTACTAATAGCTCTCTAACGTGAATGATGATTTTCCACTGAGAAAAGCGATTATATAGCAAGTCGTTTCTCTGTCTGTTGCAGGCTTGTACGAGTGAGATAGAAACACAAAGGAGGCGTGTATCACAATTGGCGAACACTGCCGATACTCCCCAGAGCTTTAGCACGAGGTCATTATTGATTGTAAGTGAAAATTTTTGTTATATTCTCATATTTTTGTGAAATAACACTAAATTGATTTATAATATATATTTAGTGTTACAGTTTGGTTACATTGTTTTTCCACAGCATTTTCTCACCTCACAACTCGGTCTCATAAGCAATTGTGCTCTCGTGAAGGAACCTTACCTGCATCTAGAAAATCATAGCCGAGGAGCTAAGCTGGAACAATACCTGAACCGAGTCGAGGAGCTGAGAGAAGTCGATTATTTCATTTCGTCAAATCAACACATGTAAGTTCATTTTTACTTAAATTTTTCTCCTCCTCCTCTCCTCCGGATTTATAATATATTTGGTTACAGTTTGGTTACATTGTTTTCACAGCATTTTCTCACCTCTCAACTCGGTCTCATAAGCAGTTGTGCTCTCGTGAGGGAAACTTACCTGCATCGAGAAAATCATAGGCGAGGAGCTAAGCTGGAACAATACCTGAACCGAGTCGAGGAGCTGAGAGAATCCGATTATTTCATTTCGTCAATCAACACATGTAAGTTCATTTTTACTTAAATTTTTCTCCTCCTCCTTTGTACTCTGTTCTCCTCCTCCTCCCCTCCGAGGACAAAAATTGTCCTCCGTTCTCCTCCTTTGTCCTCCTCCTTTGTCCTCCTCCTCCACTCGTTTAGCAGGAAAGAAAAAAATGAGAGAGGAATCAGGAGAAGGGGTGAGAGCTCAATGTCATGAGGATTGTCACAATAATTTTCTTTATTTTAAATTATTATACATACATCAAAGCATATCTATGGCCAAATCAAATACAGAAAGTAACTCTTTCCTTATTCCTACTGGGAATAAAACATCTAGCTTGATTCTAATTTTATAATTCAAATCTATGTTCGGCTTTTCAAATTCTTCCTCTAACCAATAGTTTGAGACATACAATGCTTCCACATTTTCAAACTGTAGGATATACAGAGTATTGTTTCTATTGTACACTTCTTTTATTGCAATAATGACTAACTCTATACCTTGTGGTAACTCTTCCAATCTTTTACACTGTCCTACTTTTACTTTCCCTTTAATTTCCAGCATTGTGATGTTATTATACTGCTCCACTTCTTTTTGTGTGAAGGGAGTGTCTTCCAAGTTTTTCCAAACATCTGGGAGAAACTTAACTGATTCTATTCTAGGAAATGTATGTCCATTATAGCTTGACATACCATTGACTGTAATTACACAAATTTTCTCTTCCCTTGGTAGACAAATAATTTCTTTTTTGTCAGTGTAAGGGATTACAAAATAACCCTCTTTCTTGAGAGTTTCGATAGCTTTGTATGCTTTAATGAAAACATTTTTATGGCAGCCCTTTACAAAGTAAACGTTTTTCAAACCATCTTTCTCCCCTAGTACACCTACATATGGGAATTTCCCAGTATTATTCACAGTAAATGCAGTCACATTATAAACTCCACTAGGCTCAAAATTTCACCAATGTGAATGGTCCAAGTTCCTCTCTCAAATTTTCTATTTCTTCCTCAAATTCTTCTAGCTGCTTATGCTGTTCCCTAAATGACTGTGTGGCTTCAAAAAACTCAATTTTCCTCCGTTTTAGATCAATTTCATCCAGTTCTAGCTTACGCTTCTTGGCTGATAGCACTGAGATAGGAGACAAGGGTATGGAGGAAGCTTACAAGTTATGTTTGCCCGTTTTCTTAAGACTTGTGGTATCAAGTTACCTGTTGCTACAAGACCCAACTCATCTAGGTCAACAACTTTGGATATGGTAGAGAAAACTGTGGTTGACTTGGAGAAAAAAGTCTCTCCACTCTTAATATAACACTTTTGTGAGAAACTGATATTATTTTTGTTTGATGGATCCTCGAAAATTTCCACATAATTAATAGGTAGTAGATTAAAGCTAAATGCAGAGATTACATAGGATATTATTTTATTTCTATGTTGTGGGTCAGTGGGAAGCTTTACTTGTACTCCACTCAATTTGCTGGTATTGCTATTACCCCAGTAAACATACTGTAGAAGATCATTATAGATCAAACAACAACTATTTTTCAAATTATCTGTCAGTTTTCTCCACATTTTAGCCAAGGACACAGAATAAATTGGAGCATTTTGGAAATAATTTCTACTATCATTCAAGAGTGACAAGCTATCTTGAATAGGGTCAAAGGTTTTGCTATTGGCTCTATTTGTTAAACTATAGTTACAGATTGTAGCTTCCAAACATGTAATACCATGCATTTTACCTGTAGGAGAGGTGAAAGTTTTCCCTAATCTTGAATCTGCACACTCAATAAAGTCTACAATATGGTTACCTATGTGCTTATTACACCAGAGCTTGTTATTTCACATACAAACTTATTATAAATTTTCACCCTCACATTACTATTAACCCAACTAAAACAATCAATCCCAACAGTTTTATTGTTATCTGCTATCACTTATAGTCTTCTTTATATTCTCCTTGGAAACAAAAATGATGATTTGTAGTTAGAAAATCACACATTCCATTCTTGTTGAATATTCCTCGAACAGAAATCATTTGATGAATATTCTGACGTTATTCTTTATATTTAAATAACGATTAGCCTCCTGCTTGGCATCAGTCGGTAAAGCATGAGATTTTGATATAATCATATAATTAGGTCGTGGTTTTTTAATAGGATTCAGTCTCAAAAATCTTGATAGGCCTAGATATGGGCTTCTCCTATAACTCTTGTAATTCAATAAGAAATAAATATATATAAATATGATACTTATACTATAGTGTTGAGGAATAAAAATAAATTGCACACCATAAACATTTCATACATATATTAAACAAATAATGCAAAAAAAAATAAATCGAGGCAAAAAATATATAAAGAGCGATAAAAAATATGATATAAAAATAGAACAATAATTGAAATCAGTAAAATATCACAGGCTAAACTTTATATTCTAGATTTATGGCACGAATCATTACCATGTGCCTTTATCTTAAAATCATATGCATTCTTTTGCATGTAGCTGCGATATGCACTTGCTAATACTTGTCGACTTGGACAATTCAATTAAAAATATGTGCTTTAAGATCAGCTTGATAAATTAGCCACTAATAATCCAAATATATATATATATTAAAATCTCTGGTGCTTAGCAGATTTCTTTGTATCGAATATATATTTTTATCTCAGGGTGCAAGATTCGGCACCTGACGGAATAGGTAGAGCCATTCATCTAGTGAATTAGAGCTATAACGAACTATCGCAAATTATACTGCAAAAAATTAAATATCATATGCATATGTTTTAGTAGCCTAGATTTTATACTTCTTTGATTCAATAGAAATTTCTGAAATATATTGATCTATCTTTTTCTTTCAATAAAATACCTTTAATACTAATTTTTTACTTGCGCAAGTATTACTCTTATTAATTTCTTAATTTATAATAAAAACCCTTTCGGCGAGCTAGCTTTGATCATCAGATTAATTCGAAGCACTAGGGCGCCCATCACTAATTCAAATTTATCACTCACGTGTCGAAAATCTTCTTGTAAGCCGCCGATGTCGATCCAACTCCATGTGGTCCGGGAATATGGTAGCCGGAATCGTCTCTTCCAGGGGTTATAAATTTATTTAAAAATGAAAATGACTTCTGCTTTACAACAGCATCACGAAGTCCTTTAAGAAATTTAATAATTTAATTTAACTTTAACTTTTACAAAATCATTAGCAAGGTACTACGCTCTAAAATATTTGGGGTCCTCTTATGGTGGCATTTGGCTGGCGAGTGCCGGTTCTCCTTTCTCAATTTTACAAATCTTATTTCCGACTTTCAAATTAACATAAAATTTGAATATCTTAGTCCTCCGCCATTTAGGTTCAAATAGATCTTACAAAAAATACCAAAATATTGCTTAGATTGTATGATTAATAATTTCTTTGCATTCGAGCCATATCGATAACATAGACTATACAAAGTTTTAACACAAAATCTAGTACATTTATATAAATATATAGAAATATTTTTGAATTGGCCTACAGTTGCCGCCTATTAACTGCCGTTTTACTATTGGTGCATGCAAATTTTATTCGGTATTCATGCGCCTGGTACCTCTTATTTCCTGAATACATTTAATTATTTTTATCTGGTTTATTTGTTATGCTCTTTACATGCTAGCTAATATTCTATACATTAATATTAATTTCATGCTACCTAATAATTAGCCACGTGAACAGGTGTTTTTTTCATTTTGCACACTATTTGATTGCAATAGAGCTCTGCCAAGGGGTTTTGGTCAGATTCTACGTTTCTCGATTTGATCGATCTCTAGGTCACCGATCCGTGAATACATGTACCTAACCTCAATCTTCAAAATATTTTATATAATAATCTATTTATGAGCAATAAAATTCCTTCAAATCCTTTTTAGGTTTTTTGTACCATTAAGCCAGAACAAGCTGATGCTATCTAATCTTAGTTATTATCTATTTGGCGATATTAGCCGTTTACTTTATTTTCAGACCTATTACTGTTTCGGTTAGGATTTTTATCTACCCAAATTCGATACTTTACACGCGCCCCTGGGTTTGAATTCAAAATATTTGAGAATCACAATGTTTTTAATGAAAACCCACCTTCAATACATAGATATACACTATACTTTATTTATAAATTATACTCTCATACTTCTATCACAGTTCGCAGACATATTTGCTGCATCTCCTTTATACCTTTATCAAATACACTAACAAATTCTCCTCCTCAACACACATAAAATATCATAAATATAAACTTCTAAACGCACTCCTCCTGACAACACTTAAAACATAATATTTTTAAATTCGCCGCTTGCAGGGCCGCCAACCTAACTACACACATTTCATGATTCTCACAATCGATTCCTTTCAGACAATAATTTCGATTCTCAAACTTCTGGGCTTATATCTTATAGTATTTCTTAGGTCTTAATATAAATAATTTTCTATACATCAGGTACAATACTTTTCTTTTGCTAATGGCTCTTTGGTTTTTTGGTAGCTTGCATTCACTTTAGTTTTTTTTTTTTTTTTTTTCAGGTAACAAACGTGGCATAACTAACGGCAATAAATATAAAACATATAAATAAATGTACTAACATTGATAAATATAATAAATAACAATAATAAATAACAATAATAAATAACAATTTTGGGGTTACCATACTTTTTCATAATCATATGTTTACAGACATTACATATTTGATTCAGGTGGCTTTGCCCAGCTGGTCACTGGCTCTACAGAATTTGCTGTCGAATTTCATAACTAACCTAATTGCTGCATTTTTTTCCTTTCAAAGGTAATTAACAATTTTTAAACATACTATCCCCGCTTGTGTCCTTTTTTAGTTGATGTAGCTAATTTAATTACATATTTAAAAATTGTTCTTTTTCTTATTGCAGGCTTCTAACGGTTGGAAGGAATTAAAACACTGGATTGTTGCCATGCGGTCCTATGCCAAGATTAAATTTATTATGAAAGGTTAGTAATTGGCTTGATAGTGGTGTTTTCTTTGATTGCTTATCGTATTTATTTCAAATTCTGTGATATGGTTTAATATTGGCTACATTTTCCCACCAAACAATGTGCGTGTTCTCACTCTCTTGTAACTGAACTGTGTTATGCTGCGATATGGCTACTATAGTGAATGGCCCTGAATAAATTAAAAAGAATTTGCGAGTTACTTTCTCCAAAGCATTTGATAACCTGTGGCTCTTTACTAAAACTTCATCTCCAACGTTATATGAAAATATTTTATATGCTCGGTCGTGGAATCTCTTTCTGCTATTTGCCTTCTGCTCTAGCTTTAACCTTACTAGATGATGGATATTAGGGTTTGTTAACTTATTCACTTCTGAGCTTGGAAAATCAATTAATTTTTCGATAAATGTATTGTTCCTTTTACCGAATATGATTTTGTAAGGCGTATGACCGGTGCTTTCATTTAGGCTATTATTATAGCATTCTTCTAAAAATGGTATATACCTAACCCATTGTTGGTGTTTTTCATTACAGTATGTCCGCATAAAACAAGAGATCTCTGCCATACGTCGCTCTACCGGATTAGCGCTGGGGCTGTAAAGAGATGTCCTCGACCATTTAATATTAGCCAGGTGAAGTATTTCTTTCCACTGCTTGCTACAAAAATAGGTTGCGTTGTCTGATAGTACTCGTTTGGGCTTTCCTACTTCACTTGTCCATCTTTCCGTTATGCATCGGGCCAAAACTTCTCCGGTCAATTTACCTATGGGAAAAAGCATGGTATATTTTGAAAAAACACATGTAAGCACGAATATGTATTTTTTTCCGTATTGCGCCATGGGCAATGGACCATATATATCCGCTGATATCAATTCCAATGGTGCGCTGGGGAGAATGGGATTCATTTCACCCCTGATATGGTATCGCGGGTATTTGGCTTTCTGGCATATATCGCAAGTTTTCACTATTTTGGCCACTTTTTTATGCATGCTTTTAAAATAACAGCTTTCTTTTAGTAGGTGGAGGGTCTTCGTAGTTCCAAAATGTCCAATGCGTTCGTGAGCTTCTTTTATCAAATCTGTTTCCATATTAGCGGGGATGATTAGGCGCCAGTCGTAAGTATTTTTAGCCGGTCGGTGGAACATAAATCCTTTGTAGCGGGTATACTGTCGCAGGTATCGGGCGGTTCGGCAGCTCCTTCTTCCATCAGTTCACGGATCCGGGACAGTCTTGGGTCTTCATATTGGGCGATACGGATTCTTTCAGGTGTTAACATGGCAGTATGAATTCGTGGTTGGATGTTGGGAGGATATGGTATGCTATCTCCATTCTTTACGGCGAAACATCTCAGGTTGGTATCTTGACAATATGTAGCGTCTATTTCCCTGGATAGAAAGTCGGCGGTCTGATTTTTCTTTCCTGGCAGATGTGTTAATTCGATATCGTATTCTTGGAGCGCAAGAAACCATCTAGATAAGCGGTTGTGATTCAATTTGGCTGTTTTGAAAAATGTTAAGGCTTTGTGGTCGGTATTGATAAATATC
Source organism: Nilaparvata lugens (assembly GCF_014356525.2). Classification (NCBI taxonomy): domain Eukaryota; kingdom Metazoa; phylum Arthropoda; class Insecta; order Hemiptera; family Delphacidae; genus Nilaparvata; species Nilaparvata lugens. The sequence continues at coordinate 3,261 of NW_024091138.1, read as the reverse complement.
TTATTGCCGAGTAACAATGTCCGGTACTTAGTACATACTTCCACAATACTCAACAACTCTTTTTCGGTCACAGAATAACGACGCTGGGCTGGGTTGAGTGTCTTACTGAAAAATGCCAACACTCCTTTCTCTCCTTGCTCATCTTCTTGGAAAATCTCTGCGCCTATCGCGTAATCTGATGCATCGACATTCAAGAAAAAAGGTTTCTTTAGGTTAGGGTGTTTCAACACGACGGAATTTAGGAAAGCTTCTTTTAGTTGCTGGAATATGATCTCTTCTTTGTTAGTCCAAATCCATGGCTTGGTACTAGACAGTATATGACTGAGTTGAGCAGTGTAGTGTGACATTTGTTTATTAAAACGGCGGTAGAATTGTAAAAATCCAATAAACTTTTGTAATTGTTTACGGTTGGTTGGTGATGGAAATTGTCTGATGGCTAATAATTTGTCCGGGTCCTGTGATATGCCAGTAGGTGTGATTATGTGTCCTAGATATTTCACCTCTCTCGCAAAAAATTCACACTTAGATAGTTTGAGTTTCAATCCGCAATTTATCAATCTATCAAATACTATATCTAAATGCTGGCAATGTTCACGTATATTCTGTGAGGCTATTAATCCATCGTCCACGTATAATGTACAGTAGTCTCTGATATCGTCTCCTAGCGCCTGTCTCAAACATCGTATGAATATAGCCATAGCATTTCTTAATCCAAACGCTAAACGAGTGAACCTATAATTGCGTCCATTAAACAGGAAGGATAAATAATCGCGCGATTCCGGTGCTACTTGGACTTGCCAATATCCTGCGCTCAAATCTACCGTTGAATATATGGTCTTGCCATGGAAAGTTTGCATAACTTGTTCAATTTGGTCTGGTCCTTCTCGGTCATCATCCAATATGCGGTTCAAGGCGCGAGCATCCAGACAGAGTCTCACTGTTCCATCCTTTTTGGCTACACACACAATCGGCAAACTATAGGGTGCTGTGGATTCTTCTATAATTCCTAGTTGTTCCATGCGAGATATTTCTGCTATGGCGGCGGATCGATAGGTGAAAGGTATGGGGTATGATTTGCGGTAATACGTGTCGTGTGGTTTAACGTTGAGTGAACATTTGAAGTGAGTAGCTAGGCCAGGTTGTTCGGAAAAAACGTCTGCATTTTTACGGAATACTTGAATTATTTCCTGTCTAGTGTCAGGGTGCCAATCGGTACGTTGATGAATTCTGTTTATCAGTATCTCTAACAATTCCTCGGTACTAGAGTCGGCTCTTGACGGCGTTCGGTCCTTAGTTGTTAGGCTTAGTACCTCCATACACTCCATAGCATTTTCCATTCCGTGGATACCCCACTCCCTCGGCACGCCTTCCATGTAGTGAGCGAAATGTACCTCAGCGATTCCTTCAGTGCGTTTCTTCAGATCAAGGGGTACTATAACTTTGTATGCTTCGGTTTCGGTAAATGCATGAAATTTCAAGGTTTGGAAATTTAAACAGGCCTGGAAGTGTTGTAGAAAATCTGTACCTATTATTATGTGCGGACCGGAAACAGGTAATACAAGAAATGTATATGCGAATCGTTGTTGTTGAAGATTTATTTCCAGTAAACATTGAGTAGTTATATGTATTCGCCGTCCTGGACTGATACCTGATACATATACGTTGGTTAACGGTAGAGTAGCTAATTTTGTTTTTTCTTTCAGACGTTGAAATATGTCTGTTTGTATGAGGCTACATTGTGAACCACTATCTACTAATGCTTGAACCTTCATTCCATATATTTCGATATCGATATACGCTTGCATTTGGATATCCGGTAGCCTGCTTTCTTTTTCCGTTTCTTCTAACAAAGTCTCCGTAAATCATTTCTGAATGTGGTGTATGATGTTGAAATATCCTGCTTTCTTGGTTTGTTTCACTTGAGCTTGTGCTTGCTGTATCGGGGGTATCATATAGTCATGGTTTATTAGCTGTAGTTTCCTGTATATCTGGTGGCGGGTCGTTGGGTGCTGGGTTCCGGGTTTTTTGTTGATTCAATCCTATTGCATGTGCTAATGTATAATTTGTACTTACTTGTTGAGGTGGCGGTTTATAATTTCTGTTGTAATTGTTCTGAGTGTGATTATTATTTGAGTTTAACCGATCACGGCCATCATAGTGATTCTTACGATTGCTCTGCTGGGCATAGTGGTTGGTTGTGCGATTTTGAAATTTTTCATTATTCCAGTTACCATTTTGCCTGTGCTCATAGCGGCGTTCAAATTGAGGGGCAGATCGGTAGCGATCATATGATACCGGTTCATAATTTTGGCTGTTATACTGACTAAATTTTGAGTTATGTTGATTTTGTGCGTATCTCTGGTCTGAACGGTGGTTTGATATTGCCATCACAGACTGTATGCCATATAAATGATTTCAGCTGCTTGCAATCAGTAATGGGTTGTGTGGCGAGTGCCATTCTAACTTGATATGGTAGCTTCTTTAAAATAATACTTGCTAATGCCGATTCATTAATGGGCTCGCTCAATTGAGAATTTTTAAACTGTAGGGCAGTGACGAAAGTGGTACATGCACCGTCTAAGTTAGGGTTGAAATCGCATGAGATAATGTCCGCTAGCACGTCCAACTGTTTACTTCTGCTCCAATACTGTTCCAGGAAGACAGCTACAAACTCATCAATGATGTAAATTCATGGGCTCTACTCCGAAGAACATCAGGGGTTCGCCAATCAATAATTAGTCAAACGAAGACGCCAAAAATTCCAAGAGGTAGGTGCAAGAGTTTGTACTAATTTTATCTGATCAATGAATGGTTGAGGTTGCAAATGGCGATCAGTATTATCAAATTTTCCCAGTCCTTGTAATATACTATGTACGTTGAGGTTGTCTGTTTGAATCCCTTGAGGTCGTTGTTGAATATGATTTTCTAATGCTGTTATTTTTTCCTGTGTTATCTGCCATTGACTATTATGTGTAATTTTATTTGCGTTTATTTCTTGATTTAATTGAGTCAGAGTGGATTTTTGAATTAGTAGAGTTCCGTTTAAAGCTTTACAGGTTTCTGTATTTTGATTGATGCTACCTTGCAGTTGGTTCATTTTTGTGGACATATTAATCTGTTTATTTTGTATTTCTTTAATACTGTTAATATTTTTTTCACTGTAGTTGTTAGGTTGATTGGCAACGGTATTTGTTTGTGGATTTCTTGGTGGCAATCGGCCTTAATGTTATTTGTTATCTCCTGAATGGGTGTAGTGATTTG
>NW_024091137.1:0-21301 GCF_014356525.2 Nilaparvata lugens | reverse complement strand
ATGACAAGAGAGCAGTGTTAGGAGAGGTAGATGGGATTATAGATCATTACCTTGGGGATACTGAGATAAATATTCCGATCAATTTTTTATGGTTGTGTTAATCATAAAAAGTGATAGATTTTTTATGGTAGTAGGTAACCATTAATTGTAAAAATTTATACAGAGTAAGAACAATAATTTAGATGATTTTATATGGTTGTAATAGACCATAATTTAGGTAGATGTTATGGTAGTGTAACCTTAGTTTCGAAAAATTTATTTAGAGTAAGAAAATAATTGTAGATTGATTTTATATGGTTGTTATAGACCATAAAATATGATAGATTTCAGGTAGCTGGTAAACATAATTTGAAATAATTAGATTGATTTTTTATGGTTGTTATAGACCATAAATTAGGAGAAAAGTTATGGTTGCTGGTAACCTTAATTTGAGTTTTGCTCCCGAGTGCCCCCATAACTACTTGTGTTCATCCAAGGATGAATGATAGTTATCCTTTTCATGTCCTTCAGCAAGTTTTTCCAAGGATGAGACCTAGTGCAATCGAATTTTTATATCATAAACCTACTATGTTCCGAATTTCGTGAAAATCGTTAGAGCCGTTTTCGAGATCCGTTGGACATAGATAAATAACTAAATAAACATATAAAAAACCATATAAATAACCAATAAATACGGAAATTGCTCGCCTCATATTATAATAGGATACACCATGCATTTGTGATAGCACCATAATCGCTAGATACTTTGTATGAAAGTATGATATATTATGTAGCTCATCCAAGAAGTTCCTGAAATTCCTTCAAAATCAAATTTCATCATTTTTTCCTTCTGACTATTTAGTATGCTCTCCGAGCCTCTAAAGAAGCAATGAATTTGAAACAAATTTATACTTTTGCTATCAATTATGCTTACTTTAGTCAAATCGCAAATAATTCACGAGAGGGATATTGGAATTACTCAACAGAGTCCAGTAGGTTTAAAGGGGGTGAAATAATTTTGAAGGTACATAACGGAAAGCTATTATGTAGACTGATAGGTGGTGGTTCATCGGAAGTAGTAGATGTTTTAATCTGAGTGAGAAGATAATACTTGAACGTTAGTCCATTCAACGGACATCTTTCACCTGGATGTGCATCACATTGAAAATTTTTTTCCTACAGATACCCTGAAAAGTGACCATTTGTGCACTGATTGCAGGCTGCAAGAATCACTTTTCCGCACTAGTGCGCAAAGTGAGTACTTTGCGTACTCCAGATTTGCAGCATGACAACGCAAAATATTAGTAGGTTATATGAGCACCAGGCAGCAAAATCAAAATTAAGTTGGTACAGTGAGTGGGCTGCTATAGTGAGCAGAGTTGCAACGAAGCACAACGCGCTAATTATTAAGTAGATATTATAACCAAGGACAACGACAGCACAGTGCCACCACAGCACACACACACACAGCTGCCCCCCGCCATTCAAACACTACTACATTATTCAGCCATTTTACTCATAATTACCCACTTTTCATATTCAATGGTAACTGTAGGAAAAATTTAATGTGAAATACGTGCGCAAAGTTCGTTTGCTGCACTCAAGAAACCATTCCGCCCTCGCCTACGGCTCGGGCGTAAACGTTCTTTCGATGCAGCAAACTGTCACTTTGCGCACTAGTTGCACAAATAACTATTTCCTACAGTTACGTTGAAAAGTGGCCATTGCTGCACTGATTACAGAACGCAAAGAATCACTTTTCCGCTCTAGTGCGGGAAAAATTTTTCTGCACTCCAGATTTGCAACATGGCAACGCAAAATACTTAGTAGGTTATATGGAGCAACAGTGCAGCAAAATCAAAATGAAGTTGGTAACAGTGACTGCTGTGGCTGCTATAGTGAGCAGAGGTGCAACGAAGCACAACGCGCTAATTATTACATTATATATTATAACCAAGGACAACGAGGACTTTAGGATTTTAGGATTAAGGTTTTTATCAATAATAAAATACACAGAAAAACATTGATAGATTTCAGGCAATTTTACCCATAATTACCCACTTTTCATATTCAATGGTAACTGTAGGAAATACTTAATGTGAAATACGTGCGCAAAGTTCCTCTGCTGCACTCAAGAAACCATTCCGCCCTCGCCTACGGCTCGGGCGTAAACGTTTCTTTCGGTGCAGCAAACTGACACTTTGCGCACTAATTGCACAAATAACTATTATCGAACATTTTATCTGTTCTGAGAGTTAAAAATAACTGGAAAGTATCTCTAATAAACCATTTGTGAGCCACTCTACTCTTATAAGACACTCAAGAATTGAGTACACCTGTTCTCTGTATACTTTTTATCTCCAGGCATTATGCTATAGTAATTGTTTGAAGACAAGTCTCTAACTTTCTTCGGAAACTTTCCAGAACCAGCCCACTTTATCATTGAATTTGTTCTCTCTTTGACAGTAAAGAGCTATTTCACTTGGAGAGGATTCTTCTCCCTTGAATATTTTTCCCCGATGGAATATTTCACATCGATGTAAACGATTTATTTGAACGCTTCCTCACTTTATAGAGGTGAGGGTGAAACTTTACAAAAACACAATCGTCAAATCCACTGTCCAGAAATAATTGAGTGCAGTTGAGAAACAATTACACTATCGTTTGACCTGTAATCAATATTGTTCACAGACTAATAATTCACATCATAAATAAGTTGAGTTGACTGCTGAACCAATAAGTGAAATTCAATACCTTTCAAACAGTTCAAATCAGTTCATTCAACGAAAGATTCGAATATATGAAAAATAGAATTAATTACGATAAAGCAAGCCAAGTGTTATGAGAAAAGTCCATACGGCCAAACAGTATAGCAAGATGTCAACAACAGAACGAAACATATGAAGCAAATTTTGCGTTAATTAGAGGGACCAGCTCGTATCACCAAACAATGCCTTTGCTATTTATTCCACCACTCAGCCTTTGTGCCCTCTTAACCATTGAGGAGGCACAAAGGTTTCCAAAATATTCCACAATATAAACGCATTGCTCCAGCATCGAAATTGGATCACCAATTGGCTCCCCCATAATTGACAACAGAGAGGATAGGATCGATAGTAATGCCGCAATATGAGTTCGCTCCTTCGGAACTAGGCCATCGTTGGGTGGTGGGGTGGGGGGTAGAAATGGTTCAAGTCTCCGAAAAAGGAAGTATGGTTTTATTATGGTTGTCATTACAGTTTCCGTCGCATCCTGAATGTCAGACCCGAGTGTCTTGGAGTTGACAGTCTCCGGTTCGGACCCTTCGATGCAAATCAATCGATGGCAGCGTAAACAGTGCCTCAATGTGGAGCTGGCACTTCCTCTTGCTCTGTCCTGGCTTCATTACCGGAGTGATGAGTTGTATGCAAGGGTAGGATGAGGTAGGACAGGGTAGGGTTGGTTCCCATGCAGTCAGCGGTCAAGCCTCCAATACGCCATTAAATTACTGTCCGCCCCGTCATGACTTAATTAAACCTTGTTCGCGACTAATATCCTCCCTTGACCACCCTTTTGCGACCTTTGAGATTGACGTCATACATGATTCATGAGCGCCCTCCCAACGTACAACACTACTGTAGTTAAAGGCCTGCCGGTAGACTGATGGCATTTGCTCTGAAAATTAATTACTGATGAAAAATTATAGATGCACCGCATTGTCACATCAATAGCCTACAGCTCAATTCCACACTGCATACAGAGAGGTGAACCCTTTATTACTGGAACAGCTATGCAACAATGTAACTCTGGGTCGCTTTCAAACATGATGCACAATACATGATAATATTCGACAAATTTTGTAATAAAGCTTTCAAGTTGCAACTGGTCTTTCTCACGGCCCATCTAAATAAATTGGCAAACAAACAGTTTTGTCCTCCTTTTCTGCTTCTAATCATGGGATTTTTTCTTGTGATTCATTGACTGTGGAAGTACCGTATTTTCTTCATTATGTGAAAATTTGAATTTGAGTGAATCATATTATATCATATTCATCTATCTATTTCATCATTCGAGATAATATTGATTTCAACCAATTACGCTCTGGATTGATTTAAGAATATGCTTATGAGCTTCGAATCTTATGAAATAAGAACTTAAATAATATAAATTCACAATACTTCTACTCATTGAAGTCATCATACATTGTATCTAATCAAAGATATATATTATGACACTATTCATTGTATACACTGTACAAATTATGAATAAAGAATTATATATGATATGATATGATATGACATATTATCCACTTACAGATGAATTCTATTTAATTCTATTCAAACATAGAATTTATCTGAATCTATTCATCAATACAATAAATTGATGATAGCTCTGTTGTTTTTGGCTCTGGATCATCATCAACTTTAATGAGGCATTGAAAAAACCACCAACAGTCAAGTATATATGATGTGAAGATCCAAAATAGTTGATGGAACCCAGGATAACTATTGCAACGTTACTATAGTGAGGTCCACGTTATAATGGCAGTGTTTGATTAGCAATGTACATCATTCAAAAAATCGGATAGCGCTATTTCTTTCTCGCTTTGCTCTGTTGCCACATCGTTTTTTTACAATGTGAATTAATAACCATTAACAAAATATTTCATATCAATTATGAAATACCTCATGGAATTATCAATAAATATAATGTATTGTTTTATAATATATTGATTATTTTGAACGAGAATGAAAAGTTCATTTCATCAATAAAACTGTATCAGCTACCGTCTATAGAAGGCATTGACAAGACTGTGGATCGGCAAAGTCGTTGTTCTCTTATCCTTCTCCACTGCCATTATAGCGCGGACCTCACCCCGGTGAGGCCCTACCACGGAAGTAAAAAGCTTTCTTACTTACACTACACATCATGTTATTCATTACAATCATTAAAATTGCATTATGTTCATAATGTGCGGGGAACATTAAGTAGCTCACAGGTTTGCGTGATATGAAATCATTCCTTCCTTGTTAAATATCTTAAATTGTAAGTTAAGAATCTAATTCGTTTGAGCAACTCGAAAATGACTTGAAAATACTTCAGAAGTATCAGGGAGTAGGCAGAGTCACAAGAGAGAGTTGGGTTGTTTTGTTATCAGGGAGATTGAGCATACCGATAATTATTACTCCAGTGAATCTGGATTAGTTTACATGAGCATTAAAAAAGTAAGTGCGAAAGAATTCAATACTAATAGGATAGTTCAGCTAAATTTTATCCTTCACTGAAGTGAGGTGTAGAGAGTGAGTTTTGTGAAAGGGACAGAATACTAGAGTGGAGAACTAAACTTTGGCACTTGAGTGGAAATCTAAGTTGTAAAAATGATTGCGCAAATAAGAATAGCATTAATTCATAGCCTATAATTAAATACGAGGTTAGGCAATGAGTGAGAATCGAAGTTGTAAAATGAAAAATTGTAAAAATAATTTAGCAAATCAGAGTAACATTAATTCATAGCCTATAATTGAATACGAGGTTAGGCAATGAAGTTTGGAGGATTTGGAATAGCTGCTACATACTCATTTAACACTGAAACTCAAATTCTTTTTTCCCAGTATGTACTTTGGATGTTGCCATTTTGATAATTAGAGCGGAAAAAATTGTAGTAGAGATGATTATGTTCTAAAATAACATGTGTTGAATGGCATCCGTTCGTACCCATACAATTCTGTAAACATTGTAAGAGATGTCCATACTCCTCTGAAGCGTTGCACGTGTTATCGCTCGAATTTATTGTTACTTTCCTTGCCCTATTACCATAGTTTTCCAAAAAAAATCAAGGTACCCAAATTTACAAATTTCTATACGTTTCAAGGTCTCCTTAGTCCAAAAAAAATATTTTTGGGTATTGGTCTGTATGTGTGTATGAGTGTGCGTCTGTGTTAATGATATCTCATCTCCCAATTAACGGAATGACTTGAAATTAGGAGCTTGAGGTCCTTACAATATGAGGATCCGCAATTTCGATCAAAAGCAATTCAAGATAGCGGCTAAAATGGCGAAAATGTTGTCAAAAACAGGGTTTTCGCGATTTTCTCGAGAACGGCTCCAACGATCTGGAGCAAATTTATACCTAAAATAGTAATTGGAAAGCTCTATCAAATGTCACGAGTTCCATATCTGTAAAAATTTCAGGTTCTCCGCCTTATCTATGCAAAGTTTGATTTTAGATACCCAATTATTAGGCTTCAGATACAATTTAAACAAAAAAATTCAAGTGAAAAAGATTGAGCATAAAAATCTCTACAATTATCAGTAACATTTTCACCTATAATTGAAAATAAGCTCGAAATCCGAGAGAATTCGTGATTCCGTGACTCGTAATCCGTGATTACTCAATTGCAAACTGTTGGCAACTGTTGATTCTATTAAAACATTCACTATGAAGAGATAGCAGACCTCGTGTGTCTACAGCGTTAATTTCCTGTCCACCAGCTGGCTCAGATCTTTGAATAGTAGACTTGAGATGTGCGGGAACACTAGCGTCAGGTGATCAATTTTCATAACGGCAAGGAAAGTTGTGTGAGTGCGCCACAACAGATTTTGTTATTTTCCACTCAGGGCTTCATGTGTAAGTGTTTCTCATGTATACAAGTGCGTTTAGCTAGCAGATAAAGAAAATAGCCACAAGGTCCACTTAGCCGAGGATTTCACTCCACATTTCCACAGAACGAGATGATGCGTCCTGGGAAGGTTTGTCCTAGAAATTCTATAGTTTCTCTGGATGACATTTTGGAACCATTCAATATTGAGGTATAATCTTTGCGATTGCGGCAGAAAAATATCACAGCATTGTTAGATAACAATCTGAAATGGCAGTGACATATCCTTGCCAAGTGGAGGTCCATCATTCAGCTTCGATTAATGCCCATCAAACTCTTAATTATTTGATATTGCTGCAAAACCAGGAATAACAAAACACCCAATCTTTAACTACCAAAGTTGAAGACCTACCCAACCCTAACTTGAAAGATATTTGATCAAATTGAAGATTTCCTTATGTGTTTTGTTATTACGGTTCCCCACACAATAATTGCTCAACACAGTTAATAACGTTGACTACTTGAGGAAACAATCTTGAACCAATTTTTATTTTTTTTTTAATTACCAGCCATGTAATCACAAAGCGATAACCATTACAGTATGTGATAACAGTGACAGTGATGTGATCAAATGTCAAACCGGCTAACTTGGGACAGTTTTCAACTTTGACTTGAAATTCAGTTCCATTATTATTCTAATAGTTTATTTCTCCTGTGCTCAAAACTTAGGTCTTTAATTATACTTCAAATAAATACATTCAATTTAATTATTATTCCAACCTGTTCTGAAAATATAGTGTCCCAAGTACCCGCAGAGGTTGGGTAACTTGGGACACCAATATAATTGCCTGAAATAAGATAATTGAGTGGTTGAAGGCTAACTTGTGACATTGGATTTTAAATAATATGTTCCATATTCATAATAAAGATACTGTAACTGTAAAATAATTATAATAGATAAAATAATTGTGTTTAATAATTGAGTGTTCACAATAGAAGTTATTAACGGCTCAATTTCTAGGTTAGTGATAGTAGATTGTTATGACTGTTAAAAAAGTATCTTAGCTGTTAATTAGATGTTCAAAACGTTATTAAATATTTTCAATGATGTGTTCCCAACAAATCCACAATGCCAGAGCTCGGAATGAATTCCACAGACAGCTGGTAAGTTGGAATTGGTGGGAAGGGGTTAAACGGACCCAAGTTAGACTACTGTCCCAAGTTAGCCGGTTTGACGGTGCGTTTCAAGTGTATCACTACATACCTTGATGTATAGATTTGTAATGATTTGCAATTGTATGGAGAACCGTAAAAACAAAATACATTGAAAAATCTCATGTTAATGTCATAATAAGGTGGTCTATTCATACCATAATATTTAATATATACCTTGATACAATATCTGATTGTCACAACCATTGGTAGTATCACCCATTTATGTATGCATCTAATCCTTTTAATAGAATTAGAATGAACGTTGCTCTATTCCATTTAAATCCCTGCAATGAGATTTTAAGGCTTCATGGAAGCAGGTTGGTTGTACGGTATTAGCCAGATAATAGTGGGATACATACGATTTCCTACCAATCGCTTTCAAGGCTTCATTCTGTGATTGATAATATAATTATCGGCATTAAGTTCGACGTATCGATACCTGTTGGATATTGGACACCTGTTTTCCCTCGAATTGAAGCTTCGACAGCGTCAAAAAATGTGAAATTACTTGTTTATCAAACTAGAATTATTTTAGATACTGGGACATATATTACACCTGTTTCCCCCACTAATTGAATTTCGACATTGTCAAAGGAGATGGAATTATTTTATTACCAGACTAGAATTCTCTTTTCAACTGATCAATATTAGTTAAGTCATTAGGTGTGGAAATTGGACTTTTTGAAGTGAAAGTGAAATCTTAACCTTATTCTTTTATGAAACTTTTATTTGTAAAAATTTGGGAGAAGACAGTTTTGGACTATGCCTGTTGTCTTCTCTCAATCATATTATATTTATTATAATTATGATTTGTAATTGTCAATGGAATAAATAATAAATATGTCAGGAATTGATCTTTTCTCTCACGAATTGAATTTCGACATTGTCAAAGAAGATGGAATTATTTTATTACCAGACTAGAATTATCTTTTCAACTGATCAATATTAGTTAAGTCATTAGTTTAGTGGAAATTGGACTTTTTGAAGTGAAAGTGAAACCTTCTTAACCCTATTCTTTTTTGAAACTTTCATTTGTGAAAATTTGGGAGAAGACAGTTTTGGGTTAGCCCTGCTGTCTTCTCCCAATCATATTATATTTATTATAATTATTATTTCGAAACGTCAATGAAATAATAAATAAATAATATAATGATAATAATAATAGTAATATTATAATAATTACCAGTTATTTATTGTTGAACTTCGATTTTTTGTAGCTTTGATTATTAGTAAATAGATTTTTATATTGTCTAAACAGCTGATACTCTCACTCAGCGGTCAGGGTTTTGCCCTTGCTGGGTGGTGCCATGTAATTTTAATTTATTTGTAAAATAGCATAATATTAATCTAGAATATTTCTTTTGTAAGTTTTATTTTGTATTTTGTTTTATGGGCAATAAAGATGTTAAAAAAATAAATATGTCAGGACTTGATCTGTTCTCTCACGAATTGAATTTCGACATTGTCAATGAAGATGGAATTATTTTATTATCATACTAGAATTATCTCTCCAACTGATCAATACATGTCAATGGAATGCATTTAAAGAACACGGAATACACATTTTGCATACAGCCTCTTCGATAAATTTTCGTTGAGATGTGAATCATATAAAACTCTACTGGAACACGCTATTCTCTGAAGTACTTTCGTTACAGAATATGGAATGACGTTCCAAACTCTCAACGAGCTTTTCGTTTATTTCAAGCCATTCACCCTGCTTCCGTTGCCCATACGTTATCATTACAGAGATTGTTCAATCACGAGGTTGGTCGCTAGAGTATCCAAACTGAACTGATAACGCAAGTAGTGTAAACAATTCACCATTACCAAAAAATCTGTTGTTTTTGAGGCACTCTGTGAAAATCTCCAGGGCTGGAAGGTCAACTTTTTTTATCGAGGATGTTCAATAATCCAGAATCATTGCACAGAAAATTAGCGTGTTTGGAGTTTTTTCCCAGCATAAAGTACCTACTGACTGGACTAGGAGGAGGAGGAGGCAGCAGATATGATGAAAGAAGAGGGTTTGTTTTTCTTGGAGAGTCCACTCCACTATTCTGATTATAATATCCATATATAGTATAATATAATAATATTGTATTATGCATTTAAATGAAGAACGAGCGTATTCGATCAATAAAATAAATAATAAACGAAAATCTCTCGTCTCTCGTACATGGTAAAAGAGCCTTTGATCCTCGTGAAGTGATATAAAATGTGAATTTTTTCGAAAGCATTGAATTGTTCACAACAATTATCAATCAATCAAAGGGGCTTGATCATTTTTGACAGATGAACAGTTTCAAGCTACTATAGTAAAATAGTAAAACAATCTAATCCAGAGATTTTCGTTTATTATCTATTTTATTTATTATTCTTGAAAGAAAGCACTGACCGGAAGAGAAAAACTAAGTATACCCCTTGTTTTATTCCTCTACCAGATTTAGATAAGATTCTAAAAGTCCAAAATAGGGATATGATTTTACTTTTCTGGAATTTAGTCTTTGGGATAATCTCATTGAACATTGTTGATCTTGAAAATTATGTACTTTCATTATGTACTTTGAAAAGTACTTCAAAGTACTTTGAAAATTACTATGATGGCCGCAAATCGTTAGTGTTCCAATGGAAATTTCCAGTTCACGGAAAGAATTCAAATGTGCGGATTGGTTTTTATTAGCAGAGCTAGCAGCCCGGCGTGGCGTCCTATGAGATTTAGAATAGTTCCATAAATCACGCTGGCACTCCAAGGCGGCCGGCTTGAATTATTAAATCGGCGTGAAAGAAATGGTGTGAGGTGATGGTGGTGAGGAGGAAGGGAGGAAGGGACACCCCATTAGGGAAGAGAGAGGTGTGAGTTGGTTGGGGAAATAATAGGGTAAGGTTTACCCTACTTCACCACTGCAGGAAAAGAATGCTAGAACGTGAGTTGCTGGGCACTCACATACAACACCTAGCACAGCGACTCGAGGGAAATTATAAAGAATCGAGATAATATTCTCCTGGCTGCGGTGGGGCACATTGATTGTAGATTTAAGTTTTGTGCAAGAAGGCCGATGTGCCTTGTAATGTAAACGAATGACCGTCAGAAGTGCTTTATTCATTACCTGTTTGTTTTTCGTTTGTTTGCCAGGCACGCACATTTTAATACAGAAAGCCGTGAATATTTTATTCGGTAGGTGTGCAATCTAAGCGCTCGCGTGATCGCAGAGACTTTTCCACGACGACACGTGCAAAGGCTGTTGCCCGTGGAAAAACTGTGGAAAATTGAGAGCCGCCAGCATAATTCATTCATGTAAGTGAACTTTGGCCACTCGCCTATCAGATACACTCAAGGGAAATCTGCTCTTTTGATAATGTTGCTGGGGTTCACATAATAAAGGGAAAGGCAACTGTGGAAACCCCGCAATGTTGACCCTTCAAAACAGTCAAGATTAATTAACAACGGTACTTCCCCACTTTCATCATGTTCTGGTTATTGAATTAATCTGCAGTTCAAGGTATGAATTCAAAATACAACAACTGACATGAAAAACCAATGGGATTCACAAGCAGCTTGCTAGTTTATGTTTTGAAATAGCTCAATTGACAGAAATGAGTAGCCCAACCCATTCAAATTCAAATCCATTTTATTTCCTCAAAACAAGGTAATACATCTCATTACGAAACAACTATTAATATCTCGACTTGAACTATAAATGATGATAATACCCAGAAGTGATAAACCAAAAATAGTATATTTCGACCTAGGGCCGAAAATGAGACTTTTCCGGCTCGAGATCGGTTTTCAAGTCCGAGGCCGTAGGCTGAGGACTAGAAAAGATTGAGAGCCGGAAAAAAATGTTTGTATTTTTTTCCCGAAACTATACTATTGAGAGCCGGAAAAAAATGTTTGTATTTTTTTCCCGAAAAGAATGTTTTTCCGGCTCTCAATCTTTTCTAGTCCTCGGCCTACGGCCTCGGACTTGGAAACCGATTTCGAGCCGGAAGAGTCTCATTTTCGCCCGCGTTGCGAACGCTATTTTTCGCCACACACAAAAATAAACAATAAAATATATAAGAATAATTGTTTATTAAGCACTTCTGAAAACAAAAGTGGAAGGTCATAGCTCTAGCAAATCTGAGGTAATCTGAATATCAGGAAATTGTCCAAGTATTTTTATTTTTATTCTGATTTGTCTGAATAACCTAAAAGATTATGTTCAATTATGTGGGAGGTTCAATTTATACTTTTTTATTCTTTCAAATGACAATGAGATGATATTATTATAAATGTTTCAATTATTGAATAATAAACTCATATAATGAAAAGTTTTTTGATCAGCTGTTTCAGCACACTTGAAATTTAGCTGCCGGAAAGGGTACTCTTTCCGGCTAAGGCCAGAAAGAAACCTGTTCTGACGTCAGACGAGAGTCGTCTGCAAACAATGTCTTTCAGATCTACGTAGCGACTGGAGAACAGCTGCTTTCTGTGCAGTGTGGCGAAAAATAAATCTCTGTTTTCTTCCTAATGGTTCTCTCAATATTTCTAGCTTTCGAGAACACTCCAGAAAAATATTGATTTGAACCTTTAATGTGAGAATAGGATGGAAATAGCTGAGATTGAATAGTGCTGGCGTGTGATAAATTGATGAAAAATTCCAGAGAATGAGAGTGAGTTTTCGCTATTCAAAAGCTTTCTGAATGAAGCAATGAATTGTATTAATGGAACAATGCCTTTCATTCATGTAAAAAACCAGGAATGAGTAAATCACAAAGTACTGTATATGGAAAGAAGCTTCCTATCAACATATGTATTTATAATCATATTATATTGGGCGAGAAATTTCAGTTTATATTTTTACTTTCCTTGCCCTATTACCATAGGTAAGGAAAGTATTGTATTGCTTTCCGAAAAAAATTAAGGTACCCCAATTTCTAAATTCCTATACGTTCCAATGTCCCCTGAGTCCAAAAAAGTGGTTTTGGGTATTGGCCTGTATGTGAGTGTGTGTATGTATGTGTTGTGTGTGTGTGTGTGTGTGTGTGGGTGTGTGTGTGTGTGTGTGTGGGTGTGTGTGTGTGTGTGTGTGTGGGTGTGTGTGTGTGGTGTGTGTGTGTGTGTGTGTGTGTGTGGGTGTGTGTGTGTGTGTGTGTGTGTGTGTGTGTGTGGTGGTGTGTGTGTGTGTGTGTGTGTATTAGTGTATGTGCGTCTGTGTACACGATATCTCATCTCCCAATTAACGGAATGACTTGAAATTTTGAACTTACACTATAAGGATCCGACACGAACATTTTCGATCAAATGCAATTCAAGATTGCGGCTAAAATGGCGAAAATGTTGTCAAAAACAGGGTTTATCGCGATTTTCTCGAAAACGTCTCCAACGATTTTGATCAAATTCATACCTAGAAAAGTCATTGATAAGCTCTATCCACTGCCACAAGTCTCATATCTGTAAAAATTATTAAAGGAGCACTGCACCATCTATGCAAAGTTTGATTATAGATTCCCAATTATTAGGCTTCAGATACAATTTAAACAAAAATTTCTAAGTGGAAAAGAATGAACGTAAAAATCTTTACAATTAATGCTCAGTAACATTTCCAGCTAAAATTGAAAATAAGCTCGAAATTCGAGAAAATAAGTTCATTCAATTGCAAACTGTTGGCAACTGTTGATTCTATTAAATCATTCACTATTAAGAGATAGCAGACTTCATGTGTCTGCAGCGCTATTGTCCTGTCACCAGCTGTCTCAGATCTTAGAAAAGTAGAATTGAGATGCGCGGGAACACTAGCGTCAGTTGATCAATTTTCATAACGGCAAGGAAAGTTGTGTGAGTGCATCTGGTTTTTCATGTTCAACGTATCTCAAAAACGGCTCTAACGATTTTCACGAAATTTGGAACATAGTATGTTTATGATATAAAAATTCGATTGCATTAGGTCTCATCCTTGGGAGAACTCGCTTAACCACATTAAAAGGATAATTCATCCTTGGCTGAATCAGCTGAGACTTTCGTCGTCTGTAGATAGTAAAAAGTGAGCGAGTAATTCTGTGGAAAATCAAAATATCGCATCCCCGAAAGTCATAAGCTGACGGTATAGCCAGCTGTAAAATATAAACACGATCATTTTAGAGAATTGTGTTCTGTTTATCAATAAATAAAAATAACGAGCGAAGCTCGGTGCCCCGTTATTAAAAAAAACGAGCAAAGCTCAATGCCCCGATATTATTCTATTAAACAATTACGATACTAATTTGGTGACCAACCCCCACTACGCAAAGATTTGATCCAAGCATAGCTGAAAATCGGTAAAGAAATACAGAACCCAGTTTCAATATTCTTACAAAAAATTGAATTATAACTCATAGGAGTGATACGAAATTTTCCAAATTTCCTCTCATTTTTCAATGTCATCAGTAGGTATTGGCAATAGTATATTAGTTGTACTAGTATGTACAACTGAATTCCCTGGATTGTTCGTCACCACAGTAGCTGATCGCTGATGCAACCAGTAGATCACCGTTCCTGGTAACGGTGCACTAGATAAGCAATGTATTTTATCTCCACCTACTATCTAAAGTGCTTACTTTACTCCCTGAAACATAATACTAAAGTCACTTTTTCGCTCTCGGTAGTAAAAAACGGAAAAACTCCCTGGGGCGTGAAAGTGACTCGATTTAAATAACATGGGAAGCATCTCTATTCTAAAAACTTACATTTGAAATAGGTTAGAAGGTCTAAGCTCAGATGAGGAAACATAATAAAAGTATCTGTCATTGAGTAAACTGAGTTCAATACCTCAACCAGAAATTTGATCAACTCATAAAATATATGTTTGTATAATATTGCATACTTAATATTAGTAGACGATAAAAATGCATACATATTTATAAATATATTTTACTATTCAAAATACCAGCAACAAATATTTTACATCTTCAATTCAAATCTGAAACGCGCGAAATGGAGTCAGCCATTTTTGATTGCCGGCCAGCTGATAATTGTTGCAACTTTTGCTGATAGATACCGCAATCGACAGTGCCAGACGACGTTTTTAGTATTTAGATTCCAGATTATGTTGTGAAATAAAACATTGTCACCAATAACGTGAGTTATTAAAATAATTGATTTTCAGTCCTGTAATAATGTAGGTGAAGGTAAAATGCTGTGTACATCACGAGTGAAAATTTTTTTCTCCCTCAGGAAAATTTTTGCCCTCGGCTACGCCTTGGTCTTGAAACTTTTCCCTCAGGGAGAAAAAACAGTACTTTTCACTGTAGATGTACAAATAACTATTGTATTATCATGTTAACATCACCTGAAAGGAAATCCTATTATATTAAGCGAACAATTTTTGTATATTATATTTTTCTATTTTTATATCTGGTTATGTGTCTATCTGGTTATATGGTTATTTATGTTCAATGGATCACGAAAACGGCTCTAACGATTTCCACGAAATTTGGAATATAGTAGGTTTATGATATCAAAATTCGATTGCACTAGGTCTCATCCCTGGGAAAACTCGCTGAAGGACATGAAAAGGATAATTCATCCTTGAAAAAACAGATGATAATTTCGTCGTCTGTCGATAACAGAAGATGCGTGTGCCTGTATGGGAGATCAGCTGTTTAATCAATTAGCTTACCGTATCTCGCGATAAATCTAGAAATTTTAATTGACTCGATCAAAATACAGTAATCTGATTTGTTGACATGAGATGGTATATATCATAATATTCCAAGTTAATCATTATTTCACAGTACTAAGTTATTAGTGAGTGTTATTCTATTTGGTAAGTGAACTATCCAAATTGATACTTTTATGTTCTCACATATTTGGACTGAAAATTTCACCTGAATTCAAGTGTATGGAACATACGCTAGTTTTTGGAATATTTATGGTGTATGAATCAAAACTCGGGGAAGAAAAAGTTTTGGGCTGTGCCTGTTAGTCCTTCCCAAATCATTTTAAATAATTGAGTTCTGTTTATCAATAAATAAATAACGAGCAAAGCTCGGTGCCTCGATATTGTTTATTGATGTTTCAAAGATGATATGATGTAGGTTAGGAGGTTTGGTTTTCGCTTTGAAATGGCATTACACTGGTTTTATTCGAAGTGTTCCGTTATTTCCAATTACAAACACAATTCACGCAAGTATCTGTTTCACGATACTTCTGTCACACTGCTCAGTAAGCGTTATCGCAGAGAACGGAATAGATAGAACAAAACGTTCCCTCATGCTTATCAAGAATCTGTGTATAGATTCCCTTGAGATACAACCTGAACATTATTTTCTGTTGGATTGTTATGTGGTAGAAGTTGTCAATCACCTGAAATTATTAGATATGATACTTGAGTGTTCATCATCGTAACAGGACGGTTCTTGTATTGCATCATTTTCGAACGCTCCTATTTTAATTGAAATGTTGTCACTGAAACCAAATTGGCAACAAAATGTGGTATCAGTTACCAATTCCCATAACAATTCCAAGCGAATCGCAATTAATGAATTTGAATACATATGGTTGTATGGTGACATACTATGGCAACGAAGCCGTGTCAGCTCCCGAATTACTATTGAATAAATTCAACGAGCCATTGAACCTGAGCTAATCTCTTCTGATCCCAATTACTCCTCTAATTGGCGTTTACTTATTCACAGTTCTTGCACATCACAAGGCTCCACAACACACACAAGCAGGCATCATTGATTAGAGGTGAATGAACCGCTGCCTCAACTTCCAGCAAGAATATTAATTAACAGTATTAGTGTTTGGGTCACCTATATCAACCTCGTTACCGCCGCGGTTCGTTATTGTGCTGAGCTATCATAATTGATTCAAAAGTTCGTCCAGCTAATATTGTTGCGACGTGAAGCTAATTTCGCAGCAATGATGGTGTACAGGCAAAGCCACAACACCACCAATCAATCCATCAATTTAGAATGATCCCGTCAAATGGGTTGCAATTATTTGGAAAATCACAATCGTATGACCGTGGAGGAACTTATCAATTTCATATTGTAGTAATTCATTTGTAAACTCAAGCAGTAATTCAGAAGCTTGATGAATTATAGGTTATTGGAACAGACATTTCGCAAGTTGACACCATGTCATGGAATATTACCTGCATGCAACTCACAATGAGTTTGGAATGCAAAGTAACGCTACACATTCCTTTGATAATGAGAAAGGCCAGGTTGAGTGAGGCTCAAATCACACTTACGCGACTCAGGTCAAGAAGAAACTCGACTCTAGTCGAGAGCATGTGTTCTCAAATGGTGACAGTCGCAGAGACTAGAGTAGACTGGTCTGAGTGTCGCCATTTGGAAACACATGCTCTCGACTAGAGTCGAGTCTCTTCTCGACCTGAGTCGCGTTAGTGTGAGTTGAGCCTATGTCGCATGAAATAAAGTAGAAGCTGGTTTCAATGAGGAAAACCCTGTACAATGTGAACCTACTCGATGAGTACATAGACACTATACAGTCAAAAATACCCACTGAGTCCTTCGCTACACACGGTTCATCTGTGAGATCAGGAAGAAGTATTTTGTGCTATAAAAATGCTCTGAGTGGAAACACAGACACTACTCAAATCACGAAGCGACTCCATACATCAGCGCTCCACGTGTGTGCTCTGTCAACTACGATGACAACAATAATTTCTAATTCGAAATCCAAAAATTATGAATGAAAAATTCTAAATAATACTAACATATTTCCATTTCAAAACTAAAACCTAACCTCAATCCTCTCTATAAACCAACTTCAACATTTAACCAACTTCTCCTTAACACTGATAATCATAATCCGAACATCGAATGATCTCTGTTGAGATTTTTGGATTTTTAGCATTTCGTGCACTCCAGATCAATTCATTGGATACTCGCGAGTCGCGACTGAGTTCATTTATTTTATTTATTTATTTACCAATTCACTAGAAATTTACTAGAAAATTTCTAGTCTAATTTCACTAGAAAATAGACTAAGTTTACCTTGCAAATCGATATGCTGGTCTCCAAGAGACGTAAGACTTGAGTAGTCTATCCTATTTATGTTCACTCATTGACTAAGTAAGCGGAAGGTTATAAATATTTCAGTAAACCAGCAGTTTAGATCTGTGCTTCAATATTTTGGGTTACGAAGTGAAATAGCGTGAATATAAACGAGAGCACAATTGAATTTGTTGTGAAAGTAGTAAAATTTCTCATGTTATACCATTGAAATAGTTCGATCGAATTAAGCCCTTAATTACAAATTTCAAATGAGTCAAGTTGGGTCGGAAAATCTGGTATCAGCGACTTGAGTCGTGCTAGTGTGAGTAGTGCCTAAGGCCAGTGCTGTTGTGGCTTCCTAGCTATATCAAGAGAAAGTTTTCATTATTTCAAACTCTATCATTTTTTTCATGGTTGCCCTGGTTTGTAAACATGCTGACATCATCATGACATGTTTTTGGGCTGAGTGTCCTTTCTAGTCTCCGATTTCATCACAGTGGACTATGATTATCACTTCATGTCATGGAATTCCGTGAATTTTCTCATGTGGTCCAGCTATAAATATCCTTTTCGAATGATACCCACTTGAGCTTTTTGCTTGTGCGTAGCTAATGGCAAGTGCGTTGGTGGATTGGTGAGATGGTCAAACGTCCATGACATCGGCGAGATTCGAACCTGGCGGTGCTAGCAGACCGGAGTTTGTAAGCTCATCACCACTAGACCAACATTCTACAGTCACAACAATATAGAAAATCTGTATATCCTCCATCAAAGGATTTCTACATCAATGGAAGTGAATCTCACACTAGGACTTGGACTTATAATCAGTTATTGGAAAATAATTATAATGATAAATATATTTATCATTATAATTATTCAATAATGATTATATATGACTGTCTAATTCTATAAAACCAGGACCTCCTATATACTACCGGACCTGAGCCTAGAAAAAAATGGCCGCCGTATGTGGTGGTCTTATAGGAATCCCTACCAATAAAAAATCACTAAACAGCAGTTGGAGAGCGTCTCAGTTTATCGAGATATCAGTTCGTCCAGTTCCCCTTTGAATAAAATATCATTGCTAGCCACCACTTACGGCGGCCATTTTTTTCGTAGGCGCAGTTCTGGTTTATAGGAAGTCCTGATAAAACCATATTACTGCTTGAGTGAATTTTCCAACAGCTGAATTTCAAAATATATTGAATCATATTCATTCAGGCAGGACCTTCTATATACTATCGGACCTGAACCGAAAAAAAATGGCCGCCGTATGTGGTGGTCTTATAGGAATTCCTACTAAGAAAAATCACTAATCAGCTGTTAGAGAGAGTCTCAGTTCGTCGAAATCTCAGTTTGTCTAGCTCCCGTATAAAATATCAATACCGGCCAACACATACGGCGGCCATTTTTTGTAGGCGCAGTTCCGGTATATAGGAAGTGCTGATTCAGGCCAATCAATGTACTGCATGTTTTCCATTCTATGGTTCTATGACCACTCTGTGATATGTCTTTCACGTTGCTTTGACTTCTTTGTTTCTTGGCAATAGAATGTTACTTATTAATTTAACCCGGCCGGCTATATCGACCTATTCTCAGCTTTTATTCAGTCAGCAATCCATTTCCAAAGCTCGCGCTTTTCGTTGTTGTTGAAAAAATGACGATGCGAAAGTTCAAGTGCTAATTTGACTTGTAGTAGGTTACAAGTCGCGTGCAGCAACTTGTCCTTGGAATGAAAGCTGGTCGATTAGCGGAAGTGGCCCATGTAGTACGAGGCAAACTCATGCAGCTGGTTTCAAGGTAATGGGCTTCACCCCGATTAATGTACGGCGCCTCAATCAAACCATACAACATACAATTTTGTTATGGCCTGGTCGAGTTGATAACAGAAATCTGCTGGAGAAATAACATGGAAGTTGATAGCGTCAGCTTCAACAAGGAATCGCGTAAGTGAATTTTCAACGGAAAATTAAAAACTGGAATTTATTACTTTGTTACTAAAATGTCTTATAATTTCATGGAGGAAGAATTACAATTTCAGGTTACATGGGGTCACATAGGAAAGGTTATCCACCTGTCAATTCACTTGCCTTATCTGTTCGTTCGATTCAAAGATCTCAAAAATTATAATTTATGTAACTATCAATTAGAAATCAATTTCGGGTTTACAGATTTTACTTGTATGTTGGGAGTTAAATTCTGTTCCAGTCATGATATTATGACAAAGATGGAGATAAATTACAGAAAATAATTATTTCTGATGTACATACATGAATTAGTGTCCTCTTATATTTTATGAGAAATGTATGCCAAAGTACATGTTCATAATTCGGTATGAGTTCATAACTCACAAAAGAGACTTTAAAAAGAATGTAATAATTCAGTCACAAACAACTGTAACGATTAACTGCAGCACAAACAACTGTAGCAGATTTCTTGTAGGAATCAGAGAAACAGATTTCTTGTAGGAATCAGACATTATTATTTTTCGCGACTCATACATTCAGACATTCATTATTTTTCTGGATGAAAATATATTCTGATAGCTTCTGATTGTTGATAGGATTTTCTCCTACGGGCGAGGAAAAGCAGAGAAGATTATTATTATGGCAGGACATAATGGAATTCCACGAAAAATCTCTGATTAGCAAAGAAATTTAAAATTTAATGGCTGGAGCTCTCGAAATCTGCACCACACACTTCTAGAAGAGAAGCTATTTCAGTATTTCAAGTTTTTGTAAATTACATTGAACTGAAGCCATGTCCTGAGCAGTGGAATGAATACAGTAGTATGAATAATTCACCAGAATTGCAATACCGTACTACACAACATTCTGAAGTAAACACAACTCAACACAGAATAAAACAAACAAACACCTCAATAATTCTGACAATGTTTGCTTATTCATTGTGTACTTAATGTTGCTGTTTGTGAGGAAGCCAGCAATAATTAATTATTTGCCTGGTCGTTTTGGCGGATTCATTCCAAGGAAATCAGGATCCACTGAATTAGATTGATTCAATAGCTTTGGACTATTAAGAAATAAATTATCTTTTGCTAATTTTTGTAACGTACAAATATTATAATTCTGGGAGTATTCGTACACATTTTAATCTATTCTTTACAAGCGATATTTTCATAGCTCTGCTTCTGATTGTTGATAGAGTGTTCTTCTGGTGTGAGCAAGTTCACAGCAGAAATCATTATCATGTTCAGCAAGTTCAAATCATGATAGGACTGGAATTCCACAAAAAAGCTTCGACTGGCAAAAATATGGATGGAGCTCTCGAAACCTGCACTACACTCATGTGTAAGAGAGGTGGACAAACAGAATTTTAATAGTATCTTCCACCAGCGATCTTCTTCGAACAGCAGGAAGGAAAGGCATAGAAGAATGTGAGAATTAAATAATTTCCTTCATTAAGAGCGGATTTGAGACTCTGGATCCTTTCGCTACACAACCCTGGAGGAGTAGAGATAAAGGAAGAAAGAGGAGAAGCAAAAACAAAAAAGCATGATGACGCAGCACAGCTAGCGGCGA
>NW_024091136.1:0-20297 GCF_014356525.2 Nilaparvata lugens | reverse complement strand
AAAGATGATTTTACTTTAATATACGGTATGAAATGAACAAGAATGAATGAGGTGTGGCAAGCAATGCTGATTTCTTAGAGCAGGGTTTCTTTTACAAAAAAATTTAGAATTTTTCAATAAGTGTAAATGTAAGAAAAAAATTGAAATAAAATCGCCTGTTCTTAAACTATGTTCTACCATACGCAACATAGTATGTTCTAAATAAATAAATATAATTTTATTACCATTCAACTGATCATAGTAACAGACAATGCCATATTCTAATAATTCTAATTCAAACACACAACAACTATATGCTGTTGATTTTACGCATCTATGTTGGTTAGAGAGGTCGGATTGATAACTTCATTGCAGAAAGTATTGACTAGATAACTGAAAAGTTTCAATTTCAATATTACTGAAATGATCTTCAAAGCATGGTAATAATGTTATCTCCTGTGTCTTATGTCACAAACTTTTATAGATAATTCTATAGATTATTATTTATTGATTATTGCTAATTTACACAGTTTTATATCACTTTTAATTGGGAGCTTCATCAGCCCCAGTGTCTTCAATAAATCAGTAGGTTATATTTACAGTACATACTCAGTGAGAATTCGTTTTGTCAGCTTCGATTGAACAAAAAAATAGAAGTAGACCATCTAAAGCCCTGCACACACATCGATTTTTGTTCGTACGATATTTGCCGTCCTTAAGAATTCTATCAGATTAAACGGAACTTGACAAACATCATCTGTTTAATCTAATAGAATTCTTAAGGACAGAAAAATATCGTACGAACAAAAATTGATGTGTGTGCGGGGCTTTAGGCTAGATTCACACACATCGATTTTGGTCCTACGATAAAAAATTGAACGTCCAAATTCCAATATAGTTGATATTGGAATATATAGGAGTATATATTCCAGACAAGAGATGACTGCTACACGGCGTCCGTACGGTAAAAATCGTTGATCGATGTGTTTGTAATCACCCATTCATTTCATTGCGCCACAAAATTGGACGTTCGGTTTTTTATCGTGCGTCCAACATCGATGTGTGTAAAAAGCTGATTTTGTTTGAACGTCTAGCGTTCCATCGGCTTCACTACCACATAGCAACCAGATGCCAAACAGCTTATGTGAATTTTTAAATATGCACGATCACGATTATAATCGTTATGGAATTTATGTTTCTGAAAGCTACGGTTGTGCGGTCAAAATTCGAACGAACCTTCATTGAACGTCCACAATCGACTTGTGTGTAGCTAGCCCAGTGAGACAATACATTTCTAACTCATAAATGGAATGGTCATTCTTGGAATAGGTTATCAATGTTATGAACATTTGACCATTTCAGATCAGAGATGATCAACAAGAATTCATTGAAAGGTCAATCTACATCGTGTAGCCGCCTAGAATCCTAATCGACTATTATCAGTGATCATCAATCCGAATATCATGAAGATTGAGAATAGATTCAAAGATGATGTTCACATTCAATAAATTGTGTTTGTTTAGAAGATGAAATAGGTGTTATTATTAGAAAATACCTTATAGAGGAAGGATTCATTATTGCACTTTTTATTTTGTTTAATTTTTTTTAATAATATGCTTATAATTATTTAGTAATTATGTTTTCCTGTATTACTTATACGTATCTTATACTGTCGTGTTTAATAGGGTTTCTTTTCAGAAACGCAAAGTGCCAGTAATATCGGCCCCTCATTACTGCTGAGTAACCGAGAAAGCTTTCCAAAAGACAAAGTTGTTCAACGGTGAGTAATGTCTTGAATATTGATATTAGATAAAAATTTGGGATGGAACCTACTCAAACCACTTGGAAAAACTTTTTGTGATTCAAAAACACCATATTAGAGCTACATTAGGAAAACCCAGACTCTATCCAAGTGAGAGTTGCTTTAGTGGGCTGGATTTTTTAACTGTCAGGCACCTATACATCTAAATCAATATCTAAATTTCAAATTGCAGATACTGTTTTATCAATTTGTAGAATTGATAAGATCTGGCCATTTTATCACCAGTAAATTTGATAGGAAACTAGTATCCGAAATCAATACATGTAGTGTCTTGAATAATTCAATTTTAGTCCAGCCTTACATTGGTGCTTGCAGCCTACAGTCCATACATTGGTGCTTGCAATTTATATTGTAGTTCTGATTCTTTTATATATTATTTGGCTACATGAGTGAAGTCCAGAACCAATTTTTTCATGGAAAATCTCCTTGTGTAAGATACAAAGTGGCCCAAACACCTTGTATTTCGGTTCACTTTCCAGTTTTCATCTATTTCCGCCAAATCCGGTAATCAGACAAAAAATTTGATCTTTCCTATTTTCGATTATAAAATTCTGAATAAAATGAGTTTTACTGAACTCTCTATCTTCAATAAGTACTGGGTTATGATTTTTCAAAAAATTGTGGAATTTAAAGAAAAAATCAATTTTGATTAATTTCAGATTTCAACAATATATTCAGATTGTTACCATTTAGATGTATAATTCAAAATCCCTGTGGGCATATTTTTGAGCTCTACAATTTAAGACCAGGTAGAGTGCTCTATCTCTTCCAGCTACACATTTGACAACAATGCCCTTTGTATTGTGAAAAACACCTAATTTTTAGCTTCAACCATCATCACCAACTGCATTGTTCTCACTTTGATACAAAATAAATTTTTCTGTCCGATTGCTAGATTTGCGGAAATAGCTGAAAACTGGATAATGAACCGAAAATAGGATGTTTCTGGGCCACTCTGTATCAGCACAAGGAAATTTTGCCTAAAAAAGTGATTCTTGACTTTTCTCATGTATCCGAGTAATACATTCAAAAATTATAACTACAATATACATTGCAAGCACATCCCCTTTTTTATATCTATATTGACTGGACTAATAGTAGCTTCCATCTAGAGAAATTTCCTCCTATCTTAATATAAAGACTTCTAATGATTTTTATGTAATTTTCAACTTTTCTTTACTTTCCCTTATGCTTTTTCTCTGCTATTTATGTTCCCTTCCTCACTCCCTGTTTCTCTTCCCGATTTTCTCAATAAATGTTTGATAGCAAATGCAAGTTTCATGTTATCCCATTATTATCTTCATTGTTATTCAATCATTGGACCATCGGCCTCTGCGCTCAGCTTTTTTGAACCTTGCAGGGACTTCAGTTTTAATATATTCATTCATTATACTTTAATTCATCCATTTATATATTCAATTCATTCATAAATATCTTATTCTTTTGATGGTATTTTTAAAATTTGATGGTATTAAAATTTTTCATTTTGTATCGTGTATGGAATTTTTCTCTAATTTTTCATTGTAATTATGTTTTTGGGATAAATAAATAAAGATTTGATTTGTTGAACTATTTTAGCATAAATGATAAATCGTTTATTGAAAAAAATTGTACCATAATCTTGTCATATATTTTGTGCCCGTTATAAAAAAATGTATGCTAATTTATTCTGTTGCTTTCTATTTCAGACAACAAAACATGTCACAAAGTCCGCATCGTAGTCGGCTCATCGTGTGTGTTGGTTTTCATACTGCATTTAAGAAACATTCTAATAAAAATATCAAATAATAACATTGTTATTAACGTAGACATTATGCAATCTGTTTATAAAATGTAATCTATTCTATTTTGTACTTTACAAGATACCTATAATTCTATTCGTGTTCATTTGTGCTTTAAATAACAACGTTAAATTCAAAATTGTAGTAGATACATTTTTTTGTACTCAAAATAGTGTGTGAATTAACTTATCATTTACATAACCTTTAGACTATGTATTCCAATAATTGAGGTTTAGAACAGTTTGGGGTGAATGCCTGTTGTGTTTACCTTAATCGTATTGTATATAAATAAATTATGGTAGTAATTAATTTAGTATATAATCCCCTGGGCACAATAGTGTGAAATGCGACGGGAGCGTGAAAACATTTTAGCCATGGTTGAAATTTTTAGAACATCAAAACCCAATCGATGTCTAGGAAAGATTGTGGTATCTGGAAAGATTTTGATTGCTTACTGAATGTTCAGAAGATAAATTATGTTTGTCAGTTTTCAGCGAAATTGTTAATATTTCATTTTATCGATAGTGTAGTGAGAAATCATCAAAATTTTCTCGGAAGAATTCGTTAGTATTTTTATGATCTACAGCTCAAAAAATGTCGCGCGCCGATAGTTCGATTCAAATTTCCCACTTCGACTAGCATTGGCGGCGCTCTTCGCAATTGGCCAAACTTTCGCGCCAAGGCAATGATTCGTCGGCCGTGCAGGCAAGTCGCCGGGCTATTATATTCAATTTGGATACGGTTTTATCAGAGTAATAGTTCAGATACTATAAAGCAGCCCTTTATTCTTATAGTTATTGTAATATTGGATATCACAACACTTATTCACTCCATTTATTACTAAATAAGACATATTGATTATCAATTCAAATGTATATTATTAGTACCATTTCCAAGATTACGTATTGAGAGTGTTTATCTTAACTTATTATGTTGTATCCTCACAATTTTCGTTCCGAGAAGTTCAACCTTCCTTCTTTCTCTTCTTCTTCAGTTTCTTCTCCCTTCATCATCATCATCTACCTTTTTCTGATTCCTGTTTCCTCCTTTCTCGTTCTTCTTCCCTTCGGTTTTTTTGGTGTCTTCTCGTTTCCTCCTCATGTCTCTTTTTCTGATTTCCTTCTTATCTTGATCTCCCCTTTCTCCTCTTTCACATTTCTTCTCCTCCCGTACAAGCCAGCTTGGTACTCTTCTATAAATTTTTATGTTTCGTTACATTACCTCTCCCTTTTTTATTCCAGGCTTAATAAGTTTCTCTTCACTATCTATCTCTTTCTCAATTTTTCTATCCCCATTCAATCAACTTTTTTCTCCATATTTATTTACTATTGGTCCCGATTTCTCTTCTTCCGTTTCCTATTTCCTTTACTATTAATATATATCCCGCTCCTCTTCTTCATTTTCAATTATTGACCACAAAAAAGAACAAAGTAGATCAGTAACGTTAAACTTTTCAAAGACATGAAGTAGGCCTATATTCACAGTATATATTTACATTGAAGTATATAATAAAAGAATTGCTTCATCATCAAACCATTTCATCAATTTCATTGTTTCATCATCAAAACGTTTTTTTTTTCAACATTCATTTCAAATCTAGCAATAATGTTATTCAATCAATGAATAACAACAATAAGGACAATTTCAAGATGATTAGAAGTCAGGTGAGCAAGGCGAATAATATTAAATTGTAATTGTTAGAATTAAAAAATCAGTAAATTGAGTAGACCAAGATTATTGTTACAATGATTTTAATAGAGTAAACAATCACATAGTTCAGTTAAAACTGAGATAATCCATTATATTAAGCGAGCAATTTCTGCTGTATAATAGTATTTGCATTCTGCTATCCAAGTGGCAGCCGCCGGTAAAGCATACTTGTTGCAGCCACCCTTTTGAGTGGAGTATATGTCGTTTTCTTGCCACCCTTTCAGCCGTGAGTCCATCATTAATAATTATGCTGCTTTTGGATTAGAGATTAGACTCATATAATTATAATCATAAAAACACTTCATTCACATGGGCTACTTTTTAAATTTATAAAACAATTTGAAAAATCTTAAAGCACCCTAAGATTTTTAAATTGTTTTATAAATTAAAATCATGAATATAAATAATACTATCAGGTAACCTATGCTCCGCAAGGGTATTTTTAAATCACTAGGAACATAGGAACTTTGCACAATGATTTGTGACTAGATAGAGCTACAAAAGAATAAATTATGACAATTGTCGATTAATACACACAATGGCGGCCGTTTAAATTTTTATTTATTCTGACCGACCTACAGCTGAATAACGTGTGCAGGAGGTTGATAGACTAGTTAGAGAATAAAAAAATTCCAGATCTACAAGTTTATTGCAGCTAAGGTTTATTGCATTTCGACATCACAATCACAATATTGTTTGGAATAATTCATCTTTGCCAAACACCGCCTATTATTATTTCAAATACACCGACTATCATTAAATTTATTCCAAGTTTCAATCCATACCTATCGTACAGCATATGGCAATGATAAATGATATGCACAAGAAAGTAACTGAACTTGAATTAAAACGTTGAATCCTACAAACTGTTACATTACATTCTATAATAAACATTCTCCAACAGCCTTATAACAGTTCCTCATTTAATATTTTATTCTATTCAAATTACTAAAATATTATTGAATTATATGGAATATGAATTGATTTGTACAAGAAGTATTATTTATCCATTTAGGTACTCAATGACAAAAATATACAAGAGTATACAAAATAAATGTTAATTACTCATCAAGAACTGTATCATATAAGATATACCTGATTGGATATAGGTATGAAGAAAGTCGTCAAAAATATGATGACAAGCTCAGAGAAGCTAAAATATCATTGAATAATAATTTTCCAACATGAATAAAATTAATGAGAACTCAAAAATTAGTTGAATGTCAAGGTCGGAAGGTTGAATATTATTCAATTTTGATTTTACTAACAACAAATTGGAGAAATTTTTATAACTTTGTTAGTTTTGAACAGATTGATTTGAAACTTCATGGGGGTGTTTAATTGTATAAAGGGAAAACGTTCATGATTTTTTGTAGAATTTTCCTACGTTACCTTCTACCTCCTAAACCGAAAACATATGGTAGTTCTGATGGTATATGCGAAAGGATTCAAAAGTCGCGCTTTTGAGTAGACCAATAGTGTTGTTCCGCGGGCGATTTAATCCAATCCTGTTCCTTGCCGCGAAGAATAGAGGAAGCTCAGAATAGCGCGACTTTTGAATCTTCAGCATATAGCATCGAACTACCATATGTTTTTTTCGATTTAGGAGGAAGAAGGGGACGTAGGAAATTCTACAAAGAATCATGACGTTTCCCTTCATACAATTAACACACCCATGAAGTTTCAAATCAATCTGTTCAAAAACTAACAAAGTTATAGAATTTCACCAATTTTGATGTTAGGTTATAATCAGAATTATGAATAATATCAAACTTTCTGACCTGAAACCACGGAATAAGCATAAACAGAATTATGACGGCTAGTTCTCAAGATTCTCGATAGAGCGCGCTTGTGTTCAGATTTTGATCACATAATATTATGATACAGGCGCAGGCAGTTGACACACTCCCACCACCTTAGCACTAACACATACTCAGGCGCGTTAGTGGTCTTTCGCGTACAATCATCGCATGCTTGGATGCTTGCCAAGACGTGCACTGTTGCCAATCTGCCCTGTTGCCAAGTCACAAGTGGAATGTTTTTAATTTTCCAACTCGATTCTGTCCACTGGTGTGGTGTTCAATCACTATATTAGGTTATTAGCGCGCATTCGTAGTTCAGCAGCAACAGCAGGCCTCTGCTCCCGGCATCCTTCAGTCTCCCTTCTCGGCTTTAGGGGTTGAATTTTCCGGCGCTCTCTAAAAGTTGTTGAGTAGTTATTTTTAAATACTGAATAATTTATAAATAAAAATATTTATTATAAATATTTTAAAAGTACTGTAGTTATTTTTAATGAGAATTTTGTTATGAAAATACTTAAATTCTGAATAAGATTATGAAAATTTTTAAATTTAAATCAAATAAATTATATTTTAAATTCAATTGAAAGTTATTCTAGTTATTATAGCTTAGTCATTGATTTTTAAAGATTTATTAACTTTAATTATGTAGGCTTCCCAGAATTTGAACATACCTACTTTGAATAATTATTATAGTAACTAGTTTAATTAAAATAAAATAGAAAATCATTTCGGGAAATAGATGCGCATTTAGGAAATGTTCCAACAGTTGTGCAAAAGTTAAAGGATTGAAGATGTTCTCCTTTCCCCGGGATACTGACACAGCAAAGATCTGGGTGAACAACTCAGGTGAGTTTCATTTTTATTCATTATTTATTAATCAATTCAATGTAGAATATAGCCTAGATATTGAACAATATTCATGAATAGTACTTCATTTTTCAAAGTTGAAAGAAAATTTTCAACTTTCGGATAAGGAGATAACATACATTTCACAAGTTTCTAATTTTTTCAGACGTTTTCCTTATAGATTTTTAATAAAAGCATCGTTGGCACAAACATGTTGAAATGCGGTATTGTACTTGAAAGATTTACTTATCCCTGTTGCATGAAATAAGATAAAATGACAGTTGAATGCTATATACTGGAGCCATCTAGAGAAGCAGGAGACGTCATTAATCGGCACCTAATCACGGTCAAATTGCATAATGTGTTTGTGCAACCTGGCCCTAGAATAGTAATATTCCTTGAACATTGAGAAACTCAATTGATTGTTCCAATTGATTGTAATAATGATAAAACTTTCTATTCAGAAAAGAAGATAGAAGTCGATCATGTGTTTAGATAAAAGTAATAGCATCATGTTGAAAGTTCTAAGTGATTTCTCATTAAATAAAATACAATTTTTATCCCAAATATGTTTTCAATTTCTCAGGGAATCCAGAACTGATAGAATTATCACCAAAATCACTTGGTAAAAAGGAGATATGCGAGCAGCATTTCCAACAGCAGGATATTTTACCCAGTGGACGTCTCATGAGAGGTATGTAAAACAATAATACTCTAAGCAAAAATAATTTACTTTGTAGGAGTCTAATCTAACATTCAGCTAAATATGGATGTTTCAAGGGACTGCAGTAAAAAATGTAGTCTACTTTAACAGGGAGTGTACTATAACGGGAACGGGGTATATTATATCGCGGTTCACTGTATGTATTTCTCTTCTTCTCATTTTTCTTCTTCTCCTTCTTCTTCTTCTTCTTCTTTTTCTTCTTCTTCTCCACCTTCTTCTTCTTCTTCTCATTTTTTTCTTCTTCTTCTCATTTTTCTTCTTCTTTTTCTTCTTCTTATGCTGCTTCTCTTTCTTCTGCTTCTCCTTCTTCTTCTCTTTATACTTCTATTTCTTTTTTCACATTTTCCTTCTTCTCCATCTTCTTTTTCTTCTTCGTCTTCTTCCTCATCTGCTTTTTCTTCTTCTTCTTCTTTTCGTCCTCTTTTTCTTATTTTTTTCGCTTTCTTCTTTATTCTGGGATGTAGGTAGTGAAAAAGAGTAGGAGAGTTAGGGGAGAAAGCTTAAAACTATCACTCGCCAAATACGTTTCTCTATCACAGCTTCTCCAAACTCAGGGGGGGAAGAGAGAGAAAGCGAGTGTCTGAGAGAGTGCGAGTTAGGTTTTGTTTGGATGTGAAGTATTGTGTCATATTGTTTCCTTGTTTTGTTTGCTGAGTCAATGGCAATATAATACAGTATACAGTAATACATATTAGTATATGTCTCAATGGAGTAAAGTGTTATACAGTTTAAGTTTATATACATACTATAATTATATGGAATTACTATCTGCAGCTGAATTGGTAAGGGAGAAAGAAAACATGAATACAAGACATTCACACGCATACGATGATCATTTCTGAAAACGATTATCAACATGGTACTGTAGCCTAATAATAAAAACCTATTCTTCATCGCGATTAACTTTAGATATAGAATTACATTCTAATTGTGAAAGTCCAAGTCTACTTCCAAGTTAGACATTTTTTGTAATATATAGGCCTAATTACTATGGAGATAGAGTTTGTCAAAGAGCCTCTCTGCTCTCCTAGTTTTCTTTACGCACACAGCAGCAGACATACGGTGTAAAAAATCCCTCTCCAGGTGTTTGAATGATACAACGCAAACAGGCGTCCGTCTGTTTCCATATCATGTTGACTCATATCGGCATGCCTTCATATTTTGTCCGTCTTTCTGCTGCTGTGTACATGCGCCAAAAAGATGGAAAATTCCTATCTATTTATTTATTTTTTGATACAATTACAAATCATATTAATATGATCGGGATAGAACAACAGGCATAGCCCAAAACTACTCTGTTCCCAAATTTTGATAAATAATAAAATGTCCAAAATAATAGGTTATGTTCTTACTTAAACGTTAAAGTTCAAAGTTCTGTCCAAAAATATATATGAGCTAAAATTTTTGAATTTGGAATGATTAAATACCAAATTATAGTCGAATATTGCACTAAATATCACCGCACTTTGAATAAATCAAGCTTTTTCAGAAAATTTTTAAGCCAAAAATATATACACAACTTTCCACTAGGCACAGCTGTTACCACTCTTCAAGCTGTTACAATTTTCAAAATGTTTCAATAATTAATCACCTCAATTTAAATTAAACCAATATGGCTCAAATAAATTATGTGGAACTATAATAATTATAATATAATTATGAAAGATATAATAATTATATCAATTATTATATCGGTCTCATCAATATTCAACAATGATTTTTCAAAGGAATTTTGTATTGTTCACATGAAACACGCCGACTTATGTTCACCTGTTTAATTGTGAAAGTGGAAAGTTGCATAAATGTAGGAGTAGATACAAGTGCCCAACGTGACCAAACCTTGGGACAGATAACAAAAGGGAGGCAGACGTTTTTGAAAATTCGACTCTTTTATCATAATAAACCTGTAGTCGCCTTTCCTCCCTTCTCATTTTTATTTGGAAGTTCTCTCTCAAAAAAGGTAGACTTGTGTAGGCTGAACTTGTCCCCCTACTATAAATAAAACTATTAAAAACAATAGATGAGCGTGCACATTTCCTTTAGGACCTTGGATTTCAGAAGAGGCTTTTGCATTTCTAGCTAGGTTGCTAACCATTTTTTCAACTCCCTCATGAATTGGGTGGCATCAATTTGTAAAAGATAGGCAACATCAAAGTTCTAGTTTTAAGAATTCATTTAATACAGAATAGGTAGTTGCAAATAGGTATTTTAGTTTGCAAATTTGACCATTTTCTCTCTTACTCAAAATATTTTTTATCGAATTTATTGATAAGAATCTTGCTGAAAAATGTTATCTACTATGTGATAAAAAACAAATAATAAGCTTCATCCAACAAAATAATTTCAATAGATATCACAACAAAATGGTGGTATAATATTAATTCATACATTCATATTAGGTTTTTTCTTCATGACAAAGAACTGTCTCTAGGCGAATAAAATATATTTGAGATGGAATTCATTATTACTAATAATTAATCTTGTAACAAATATACCGAAGCAACTTGAATCACAGCTACTCAAAGTACTATATAGGAGGAGGCAGTAAAGGAAAATTAGCAACCATGCGGTCATTTTTATCAACGATTATCAACGCTTTTTCAGATACACACGTTCTTTATTCTTAAAATAAATTTTGTTTATTTTTTTAAGGTCATAAACTCTCAATTGCAAAAAAAAGATAGAAGATGACTGATTGAGGTACAAGGTACAAAACTAAGCTCCTTTTATAGGATGCATTAACAGAGACTTACTTTTTTGAAATTCGTTCAAAACAAAAGTATCCTAAAAGTAACATATTAAGAATACTTTGCCGAATCTTGTTTTACACAGTCTTGAAAATGGCCTCAGTTGATATAACTACTCCATTCATAAATTATTAATATACACACATTCACGGCTTGATTGAACAATCGCCGATCGGAAAGGAAGTCGGGGAAAATCCAATAATAATAATATTATTGACAGGATAAAGATTTTTAGTTGAATTGCAACAATTAATTAATGGTTAATGGAGTAATTAATTTACTCCCTGGTTGTATGACTATAATGATAATTGTAATGTGCTTACAATTATTGCTGAAAGTAATTGAATACGGTAATTCAGTAAAGAATAACTCCCTCATCTTGACTGACAGTATTCTACTCGCTCTTTCGATCTTATACACTCTCTCAATGATTGAATGAAATTACCGTAATATCACAATTACGACAATGTTGTTAATTTTTCAGGTGCCTTTCCGCAAGTCTATTGTGGCTGTGACAGTGATCCGGGCCCATCCACAACCATTCACTCATCTAGTCCAGCTTCTCCTCGTTTCAACATAACATTGGCGTCACCAATGTTTCTATGATGCATCGGACCAGCTCTAAAGAGCTCTAAACTAACAGTAAAGTAGGAAAATAATGAAAATAATAAAATCGTCATTTCTTCAATCAATTGTAACTTTCTAATGATATTGGAATCGGAAGTATTGTCGACTAGAGTGAGAAAAAGAGAAAATTCTGCACATCCTTGACTATATTTTGAAGTTCCAATTGAAGTATTTCAAAAGATGCTCAGATTTGAATAAAATTTGGTTATTAACTTAAAAAATTATTCTTAATAAGATAATAGAAATTAAAACTACAAAATATTTACATTGGAAGCACATCCCCTTTTTTCATGTCTGTATTGACCAGACCAATATGGAAAAGTGGAGTTTCATCTTGATGAGATTTTATCAGCTGCTCCATAGGCCTACTGTACATAAAAAATTTGCATTCATCACATTCCAAAAGCTCCAAGCTCTAGAAAAAATTACAATTTGATACTTTTAACAGAAAAATTGATATCCATGCAAAAGTAAGAAATGATCAATTTATTTGTGGACAATTATATTTCATGACTAGATCCATGGATTATTGAAAATTGTTAATGAAAAAAAAATTAATTGATAATCTCTTTTCATTTAAAATTTAAAATCTATTTTTTATATAAGATAATATTCAAGATAAGATAATAATTATTATAAATTTATTTGAACAGTTAGTAGCAATAAAACAACAATTTATTACTATTGTATAATTATTCAATCAATTGAAAAGCCTATCAAATTAATGTTTATGAATATCTTTAATATCACTATACATGATAATCAGACACATGATGAAATTTTGAAATTTCAAAAGTATAAAACTCAGTTTGAATAAAAAATATTTGACCTGTAAATTGAGTATGTAATTGAATAAAACTGTATTATTCTGAATAAAACTTTTATTATTAATTTTGTGCTACATCTTATTATTTGTGCTTCACCTTTAATATTCTTTAGTTTTTAATGCTTCAGATCATGACCATACACAAGTTACACTTTAGATGGCCATGTTTGGATGAAGGTCTATAAATACACTCATGTTCCTTATGGAGCGGCCATCTTATGGGGTATTTATGGCGGTCTTAATGATAACAGCCATTGAATTTGAAAATTGGTGAACTTGAACCCCATAAAATGGCGATTTTGCAATGCATCACAGGATTGTGTCATGACCTGTATTTATAGTCTTTGGTTTGGATAAGTTGAAGCTAGCACTCTAGCTGCTTCCATCAGTAACTAAGTTCTTGACACCATAGTGAGGTTCACATTATAATGCCAGTGATAGGAGAACAAGGTTGCCTCTGTCTTGTCAATGATTTCAATGGCAGTAGCTGATACCACTTTATTGATACAATATTAACTCTTTATTCTCATTTAAAAAAATAAATTATATTTCATTAAGCGAGAAATTATAATTTTCAAAAATTATATGTCGTATGATGATTAGCGCCCTGACATTTTCGGTTCAAGTACCTTTATTTCACCTTCACGTTAAAGGTCTTGAACCATTTTCTTATCAATCGATTTCTTTGTATAACTCATTACTTATATGTGTGGTGTCAATTGTGGCATAAAATAAAAACTTTGGTAAATACAGTCACTCTACGCATAGCATAGGTGTATATTTTTCCAAATTAAAATTTCCATATTTAATCCAAAAGAATAATAAATTATAAATGAACTTAGTTCATCTATGGTTATACTAACGATGTGCTAACATTGAATACGTTCGGTTGCGGAGCAGAGCGAAAGCTGTACGCACCTTTAAGCCTACTGGCTGTCATGATATGAAATTAACTCTACCACACATAATGAATGAGTAAAATTAAAAATTGTTGAACTTTATTTATATGTCACGCTACCTTCCTATTCAGAATACATTCTACGGAGGTTACTTTTTCACATTCCTATTGGCCATTGATGAATATCCGAAATATTTTAGAAGTTACTTACACTCTTACTCTTAAACACAGTTGCTGAAATGGTTGAGACATTTGTCATACCAGTGGATTAGCCTGCCAAGAAGTCCTCTCCAAAAAATATGCCACCAGATTAGTTTAAGTGGGCTGAGATGTTGTTTTGGAGCTCAAGTTATTATATAAATGATTATTTATTGATTTTTTAGTCATTCATACAACAAGCACATTATCAAAATGATAGGGAGAGGAAAAAATAAAGTAACCTTCTGCTATTCCTCTCCCAAATGTAGATAGCACATACTGTAGTCCGAAATAGGTTAGGTCTTGTAGTTCTTCAATTCACAAAATTTCCAGTCCTCAAGTATTTTCACAAAGGAGATTTTCAAATTTAGATGCTTCAAAACTGAACATAGAAGATAATATATTTCACATTATTATAACTATAATAGGAAATATTTACATATTAAGAATATAAATTTAAAGATACCGAAAAACAAACGGTTCTTGTTTTTTTTTCAGGAAAATTGAGAGAAGTTGAGAGATCATCATTTGATTATTTACAACGCATAGACAGAGACGATCCGCAACGAGTGCGTAGGGCTCGAAGTGACAACAACGCCAACTCTGATGCAATCAGGATGGCGCTGCGGCGATTAACGCGCCAGGAAATCACACTAATAAATTTCCTGACGACGGTGAGCCATTGTGCTGACAACCTGATAGAACGGGGATTTGTCCAACAGCACAATGGCCTTCAGGAAGCGGTCGTCGTTGACGAGGAAATAATTGAGTGGATGTTGCCAGTGGCAGGAGAGGAGGTGGTGGTGGCAGCAGAAAATGTAAGGCCACCTGCCCGACGCCGCCGAAGAAGACAGCAGCGAGTCCTGCAGCGTCCCATCGAAGCCCAGCAGCAGCCACATGCAGCCCCACGGTTGAGCAATTGCGTGATTTGTTTGAACAATGAATGTACGCACATTGCTCTTCCGTGTGGGCACATTTGCATGTGCGAGGAATGTGCCGAGCAAAATCTATTGCACATGAACGGGCAGCCCCGTTGCCCACTATGCAACATACTATTGTGCACACTATCAGAGGGTGTACTTAAATTTTCAGTAAGCAGCAATAAGCAGGTAGGCTCAACTCACACTTAGGTGAGTCAGGTCGAGAAGAGTCTCGACTCTAGTCGAGAGCATGTTTCTAAATGGTGACACTCAGACCAGTCGATTCTAGTCTCCGCGATTGTCACCATTTGAAAACAAAACGAGTCTCTTCTCGGCCTGAATCGCGTAAGTGTGAGTTGAGCCTAAGAGTCATCAAGGAAAAATAATTATTGTAATGTAAAGTATATAATACAGGCTGTATTTACAGTATTTTCGGACGAGGAAAGGAAATTAATTTCTGAACGAATGAAGAAATATTGGGCTGAGAGAGGACGGAGTAAAGGTGGAAGATACTGACTACAGTGGTCCAATGAAGGCCATAAAATTATAATAATAATAATAATAATAATACAGGCTGTGTGAAAAGTCCGAGAATGGCTTAATATCTCATACACAAAAAATGTGATTCGACGGTGGGTGTGATTGGTTCCTATACTCTTTCTTCCCTTTCTGCTTTGAATATTATTGATTAATAATGTGAATATCTTTGAAACGGTTTGAGATGTCGATATGCGGTTTTCGCAATTTTTTTCTTGAAATTCCGTCTTGAAATCATATATTGCATGATCACCTTCCTTTAAAAAAAATATGGCGGACCAGATTTTTGAAATCATAGTAAAGTAGTATTTTCAATATGAGTAGGATCCACAATCACACCCACAGTCAAATTACCTTTGTGTATAAGATATTAAGCCGTTCTCGGACTTTTCACCCACTCTGTATAATGTGCTATATAAATGATAATCAAGCCCCAAATTTTGACATTCAATAACTTTTTTATGTGTGCACCGAATTTGATGATTTTTATAGTTGTATTCGTTATGTTCAGGACCAGGTTTATGGCCTATCAAATTTATAATCCGACTTCTGGACTCTTTCCTACGGTCCTTCAAAGTCTACATGTAATCTGTATGGTAGAAGATTTGTAAGCTGGCCACACACAGAAATAAAAATCACCTGTTATGATCATTGCGTCATACAGCAGCCGTCAGTAGATAGTAGACAAGAATGTGTGCTGCTCCATAACCGCCCATGTATTTCA
Organism: Nilaparvata lugens; assembly: GCF_014356525.2. Lineage (NCBI taxonomy): Eukaryota > Metazoa > Arthropoda > Insecta > Hemiptera > Delphacidae > Nilaparvata > Nilaparvata lugens. Next base: position 4,156 of record NW_024091136.1, on the reverse strand, counting down.
TGCTATAGTGAGGTCCACGTTATAATGGCAGTGTGTGATTTGCAATGGTGTTGCTATCCTTGTCTATCGTTCAACAAAACAGATGGCGCTATCTCTTTCACGCATTGCGATGTTGCCACATCGTTTATCAACAATGTAGAAATTCAACTACCTAATTGACAAAATATTTTATCTCAATCATGAATATTTATTATTACAACTTTAAAAAATATATTTTCTTGGCAAATAAAATAACTATTTTTAACAATAATTAACAGTTAAATTCATCAGATATACCAGTATCAGCTGTTTGGGTGGCAAGGCTGAGATCTTGCAACCCTTTTCTCCTATCTTCCTACACTGCCAATATAACGTGGAACCCACTATAAACGCCCCGACTAAAAACAAAAAGTTCTGGTGTGGCGCACTCACACAACTTTCCTTGCCGTTATGAAAATTGATCACCTGACGCTAGTGTTCACGCGCATCTCAAGTGTACGATTCAAAGATCTGAGCCAGCTGGTGACAGGACAATAACGCTGGAGACACACGAGGACTGTTATCTCTTCATAGTGAATGATTTAATAGAATCTACAATTGCCAACAGTTTGGAATTGAATAATCACATTTTCTCGAAATTCGAGCTTATTTCCTATTTAAGTAATTTTGCAGTTGCAAAATTATCTATATAAATAAAATGCCGCATCGCGCCTCCTGGGGTGTGTATCCAAATAAAGTTTGTCATGAGATGCATTAAACTATTTGGCGTTACGAAGTTCGCCTGGCCAGCTAGTGTAGCCTATAATATAATTTAAAGAGGTTGTTAATTTTGCAGAAAATAGCTGTAAGGATGATTTCCCATGTTCATAGGCAAGCATCCACATTGTAAACCACTTTTTAAGCAATTTAAAATATTGACTTTGCCTGATGTTTATGCGTTTGAACATCTTTTATAAGGAAAACCTGTCTTGTATTACAGTTAATAGCTCTGATCATACTCATTATACTAGGCATGCATCAACACAAGGGTTTTACACTTTTTTCTCTTCATTTTATGTTGTGTTAAATTTTCTAGTTTTTCGAAATTTGATTTAAACCTGACTATGACTATGAATAGGCCCCGTTTCGGAAAGCCAATTTTCCGACTCCAGCTGTTTTAAGTCTAGAACTCAGCTAAATCCCGAGCCACAGAATACAATATTTTGTATTCTGTGCCAGAGCTCGGAAACCGGCTCAATATGAGTTAATCAGTTAAATTATTCTTATACATTAAATGGACTTATAAATTAGGCTCTTCAATAACTTACGGTACCAAATGTTTCAAGAAATTGTGATATTGTCTGTTTTGAGAGAAATATGAAAGCTTTACTTGTTGACGTTTCACCATATTAATAAGAATGAATTGTTAATGAATATATGATATTATTTGTTTAGCTAATGCTGTTATTTACTTTACTTGTTTGTATTTGACTGTGTTGTGCATTTTTGTAATTTTATAACAATAAAATGAAATTAACTGGTCTGTCTACAATAAGTTTGTGATCTGTGGCTATTTAAATCCTTGCTTAAAGTAAAGTTAATCATGCTATAATATTTTTGAAGATATGAGTGATGAAGAAAATATTTTAATGTTGAACCATAATGATATTACTATCGTATTTCATAAAACTTTAAAGTAAAAAAAAAACCAATCACATTCTTTGATGTGGTGACGTCCGTTTCGTGCTGGTATTGCAGCAGAATTGTTACTCAGACTCCTGAGTTTCTGTTTGGCTTGAAAATGTGCAATACCAGCATGAAACGGACGTCGCCACATCAAAGAATGTGAGGGTTTTTTAAATTTAAAGTTTTATGAAATACGATAGTAATATCATTATGGCTCAACATTAAAATATTTTCTTCATCATAATTATAGTGGAAACAAGATGGATAACCAACAACATAATGATATGATATCATTTTATATAAATATGATTTTAATAGTTATTTACAATATATAATTGTAAATATGGTTATGTAATGATAAAGTGACAATTCCATGTGGTGATCAATGTGTATTTTGATCAGCAACAGAAATTAGCATACCGCAGTAGCCTACATAATCAAAATTCCAGTAGGTGAATAAAATACTAAAATACGCAATATATCGTCAAAATCAAATCAAATGTATTTATTCATTTAAAATACTATAAAATTTACATAAAATGAATACATATGAATAGGCTCCCCGCTTGGATGACAGGTCCGTGTGCGGGGGGGAGTCGCATAAAGCAAACATATTCATTTCATAATAATTATGTATCACATCATTATAATATGGAGAAAATAATTCAATTTTATATACGGTAAGTAATTGACAAAATATAATACGTAAATTAAAATTTAAAAAATAAAATATATATACTTCAAGTGAAAGTTTGGGTTGATTTTGATGAAAAACGCTTTATTGAGAATTCTATCCGACAGTAATCAGGGGTTTATGATAATTAATTTATTACCAAATACAAGAAATATTTTTATAAATAAAACAATTAATTTTATAAATAATTAAAGCAAACGAGAAAAGAAATTAAAAGAAAAATGGAAAAAAGAGAAACAAAAATGGAAGATCTAACTTTTTGAATATAGGGCGAAAAAAGTAGAGCATCTGCCGCTTCTGTCCCGATGCTAAGGAGCCACACACCAACCCTCCGCCTGTAAACAGCGACAGTGCAGCGCTCACTTGGTGTGAATACAAGGAGTATATTATTCTTATTAATTATTTTTCATTGTTTCTAAGTGAGGACCTTGAGTACAACAACTTTTATATTATTTTAAATTTATTTCCTACAGACTAAGAAAACGCCAGATTTTTCTCCCAAAATTGGTCATTAACAAAAATATACAAGAAATATTAACAATTGTACTTTTCTAATATTGATAAATTTACTTTCCAGTTATCGTAAAACTATTTAAAACACTACAAAGTTTAAGATGACCATCAATGTTTGAAAAAAATTCTTAAATGTTATTTAAGAAAAAACTTATGGGTTCTTCTAGACCACCGCGCCAGTAGTAGTGTCTAAAAAAGGCTACTGGTAGTTTATTAGTCCTAATACAGGCTGTGTACTAGGGTGAAGTGTTGGATAATTAGGCACAGTGGCCAAACATAGGCTAGTTGGCTCAACAAAACGTACAGATGTTGCCCCGAAATTGACAATTGGCGCGACAGAGGCAATTTGGTCAATAAATAGGCCTACCATTGGCAACCATAAGAGACAGTTAGGCAAAATTCTAGCCGAGGAGCTACCGCTGTTATCTCAGTTGTTATTGAAGATATAGACTCAATTTTTTTAGGTGGAAGAGAAGGAAAAAATAAAGCGCGGTACGCGGTAGCCTATTTTGATACAATTCAATTCAATTTTTAGAAATAGGCTAGCTGTTTCAAAACTAACCTTGAGTAACGGCGACTTTCAATATCAATTACAATTCTATTATTTGAATAACTTTTGAATACAGTACTAATAATTTATAATTCGTGTAATATTGAATACAATGATTTCATGAAGAAATCTATTTTCTCTGTTGAATAATTAGGCAGCTATGATTTAGAAAATTGAAGTTACTATCATGGCAACAATGTGTATTGCTACTATGTTGACCCTACGCAGCACCGTATGCCCGCCCATTATGCACAACGTATTAAAGCTACCATTAATAGTTTTTTGTGATCACGAATACTAATCACTGTGATTGGACATTTTGATAAATATCAACATATTGCCATTTATAAGAAAAACCTAACCTTTCCTTAACCGTTGTGAGAAGAGTCTTTGAATCTTTCTGCATAGGTACACTGTTAGGTGTTGATTACCAACTTTGTAATTGTGCTAGTTCTAACCTAGAATTCATCATTATCATTAATTTAAACTGCAATTGAATAAAAGTATTTTTTCATTACAATTTTAATTAACTTAACGTGAATTGCAATAATAAGGTTTACCAACTGAGATCAATAAAGTTTAGAATCGTCGTTCCTTCAAAATAAGGTAAGTTTTGAAACAGCAACTTCTAATATTAAAATTTAATTAAGTTGTATCAAAATAGGATAGTTGACTTCATTTTCTCCTCCTCTCATTAAAAAAATTAAGTCATGAGCAAAGCTCTGTTGCACGCTTTTAGGACCGTTGAAGTAAAC
>NW_024091135.1:0-21789 GCF_014356525.2 Nilaparvata lugens | reverse complement strand
TACGTCCTTGTTAATTAATCTTGATAAACAATTAGATATTTGCAAGATCAATTTATTAGTGGTGTAGAGAAAAATTGAATCAACGCTTGATAAATTTATTAGATACGGTAGTGGTTGGACTGTAGTTAGAATCATTTCATTTGATTTGAATATTATCGTTACAATCCTTAGCTGGTGGAAATAGTACATACTTGAAACACCTGATTTATAAAAGCAAAAAGAGCCGTTATAAATGTACAAAAAACACAAATGATAGTAACTGTTTTGTATGGAGTGTAACTTAGCTATTTTCATTAAGACGTAAATATGAATGTTGACTATCTGATGCAATTTGAAAATAATCTAAATTTGACGGTATTAAGTTTCCTACTACAGTGCATGATATTAAAAAATTTGAAGTGCAAATTCAAACATTTCTATAACGTGATTGCTTATGATGCTGCTGAAAAAAGTTTTTCCCGTACCGTTGTTCAATTTACAGACGCCGTGAACATAAATCTCTTCTACTATTGTCAAATGTACAACACCGAAAAAAATGGCATTTGTTCTGATAAACACACGTCAAGTGTATAATGGATTGTCACGGCTACTGAGTCATCACTTGTCTTTGCTAATGGTCAGTGTTCATTTGTCCATATTGTTTTAACAAATTTACTACTAACCGCAAGCAATTGTGATGGAAAAACCAATCTAGAAAAAATATGGATTTGGTTCAACATTTGCAATACAAGAAAGTACTACAAAACAGGGTGAAATGTAAAGTTTAAAATTTTTCGTACACACTAACAAATAAGTACATTGCATTTGCCGATTATGAAAGTTTTATTGTACCAACAAATAACGGTGAGGACGATGACAACGATGAAAATGATGATGATTTTGCTCGGAACTGATATAGGAAATAGCTTACAAGGAAACACAAAAACATGTTGCTTGCGGCTATGCGTTATATATTTTAGACGAATCAGGTGTGAAATATTCTACGCCACGCGTTTATAGAGCTACAAGTGTTGGCGAGGAAATTATTGAGCAATTTCTTGATGAGATCATTGCCATAGGTCGAAACTGTTCCTTTGATATGCACAAGAAGTGCCCATGATTGAATTAAAGAAGAACAATTATTAGTTTAACAATAGTACAGTATGTTTTGTGCAACGATGAATTAAAGCCAACGAAATTCGTATTAGGCACCATTCTCTACAACAGGAAATTTTCTCGGTGCAACGCACAAGTCATGTAATTTAAATGCAAAAGCACCAAAACTATTAAACTGTTTTTTTCATAATTTCGCGGATATGATAGCATTTCATTGTCAAGGCATTAGCAGGACGAAAGGAGAAAATTGATTGTATTGCAAACTCATCGGAAAAATTCCTCACAATTACAATAGATCGAGTACGTTTCTTGACAGCTATCAATTCTTAAGCTCAAGTCTACAGTCACTTGTTGCCAATCTTGCAAGTGATACAGGAAACATTGATACTCTTTCAAAGTAATGTGTAAAATATTCAACGATAAAAATCATCAAAAACTTTACTACATAAAGGCGTGTACCCATATCAGTACATAACAGATGCTGAAAAATTTGAAGAACAGCAATTGCCAGCAATTGACTCATTTTACAGTACACTTGTAACACAGCATTGCAAGTATCTCGATTACGAGCATGCACAGAAAGTTTGGCGCGAATTAACATAAACTTTGGGTGAATATCATGATCTTTACCTTTTGTCAGATTGCTTACTGCTGGCAGATATTTTCAAAATTTTAGGACTGTTTTTTGCAATTACAAACTGGATGTATCACACTTTGTATCGTTACCACATTTTTCGTTGAATGCAATGTTATTTGACTAAAGTACGTTTAGAATTAATAGCAATGCTGATATGAACTTGCTCATAGAATCTGGTTTACGCGGTGGTCTGTCAGTCATTCCCACCGTTCGTTGGTCTGTCAGTCATTCCCACCGTTCGTTGTCAGTTGGGAAATCATATTTTTCGTCGCAAAAGATCGAAAATTGGAGAATCCCAAATGGTAGAATTGAAACTTGTACTTTCCAAATGGTCGAATCCCAAATGATCGAAAAGTTTTAATAGTAACTCATTTGGCCGAAAATATCAACTGTCGCAAAAGGTCGAAAATTGATTTTTCCATCTGACCGATTCTCAAACAGTCGAATCCCATTTGGTAGAGAGTCAAAGTCAAAGTCAAAGTCAAAGTATTTGGTAGAAAAAATTTTATTTGTCGCAAATGATCGAATCTCATCGGCTAGATGAGATTCGACCATATGGGAAAACAAACTTTCTACCTAATAGGATTCGACCATTTGCGACGAACTGCTACATTTTTCTATCAAATGGGATTCGACTTTTTGAGAATCGGTCAGATGGGAAAATCAAATTTTCGACCTTTTGCGACAGTTGAGATTTTCGGCCAAATGAGATTACTATTAAAACTTTTCGATCATTTGGGATTCGACCATTTGGGAAAGTACAAGTTTCAATTCTACCATTTGGGATTCTTCAATTTTCGATCTTTTGCGACAAAATAATAATTTCGGCCAAATGGGAATCTGTCATTGACATGCCACTAAAACTGAACTTTCCCAAATGGTCGAATCCCAAAGATCGAAAGTTTCAATAGCAATTTCATTTGCCGAAAATTCTCAACTGTCGCAAAAGGTCGAAAATTGATTTTCCCATCTGACCGATTCTCAAGCAGTTGAATCCCATTTGATAGGAAAATGTTGTAGTTTGTCGCAATTGATCGAATCTCATCGGCTAGATTAGATTCGACTATATGGGAAAGTATACTCTTGACCTTTTGGGATTCGGTCAGATGGGACCCACGATTTAAACTTCTATTGTTGAGAACTTTAGTGAGAAGCAGAGAGTGAGTTAATAATATCTAAGTAACTAATAGAATAACTAAAATATTATTAGAACTCATCTGATAAGTTGCAAGTTATAAGAACTCATCTGAAATTTTTAACATTCGCCTTTATTATTCTATGAGCTAGATGGATTTGTTATGACTAGGAGCTATGGGCTAGGTCATGTTTATAGAATGCAGTAACTCAAACAGCAGCAGGTAAGGTAATGGTTACTGTTTCTCAGCAATATTATTCTTTCTGAGAAGAGTATAACAAAAAATATTGTACGTAACTTGTACGGTAACATATTTACCGCATTCGTAGGTGATAATTCTGCCCTCAACTACTTTCGGGCAGGAACAATCATACTTACGCGGTAAACTACCGTTACCGGCCTTGTGACGTAAAGTACTATTACAAGTAGCAAAACGGAAGACAGAGTTTTTGAAAATTGAGTTATAATTTTGAGGAAATCCGTTCAATTTATGGCGGCACTTCGCGTTTTACCGCACATTCGAGTTGGAGCAGTCAGGAGGGGGGACAGGGACATATTATCCAGAAGAGGGAGAGGAAGGACAAGGTGTGAGAGATAGAGTGAAAGAGAAAGGTTTGAAGATTTATGAGTAACCCGAATAAATTGGAGAGTATTATATTTGTCCTCTATCTGGATAGTGTATGGAGATGTAGAATACATAATTCATTTTCGCCATCGACTGGTGGAGTGGGAGCGGTCGAGAAGAAGGAGGAGGAGGAGTAAGAGGATGATGAGGAGGAGGATGAGGAGAGAGAAGAAGGGAAGTATGACGTGATGGAGAGAGTAGAAAATCTAGAAAAAGGGCTGTAGAGGAGGAGAGAAGGAGAAGAAGAATGAGAAGAAGGAAAAGGATGAGGATGATGATGAGGAGGAGAGGAAGAAGGATAAAAATACTTAGGAAAGAAAAAAATATGTTCTCCAGCGATTCTATACTTGGAAATCTGTTATAAGTTATGAAATCCATCTTATTTACCTGTTCTTTCTTTGCCTCCTCCTCCTTTTCCTTTAATACTCTTACCTCTTCGTCCTCCTCTTTCCCCCACCCACAACCTTCCTTTACCGCATCATCCACAGCTTCTCCTTCTTCTCCTCTTCATCCTCCAGGAAGGATTCCTCCTCCTTCTCCTTCTCCTAGACTACCACAATGTTCTCCCACACCTCCTCATCTTTTTAGACTATTTTAATGTTTCTCCTCTCTTCTCTCCTCCTCAACTCCTATCCTCTCTTACCCCTATCCTTCTCCTCCTCTTCCTTAACTCTCTCTCTCTTCTCCCATGACATCATCTACTCATCATTCTTCGCGTTCTCCTCTTTCTCCCCCTACTCTTCATCCTCTTCCGTCTACTTCCTCTTCTCCTTCTCCTCCCTCTTCTTCTCCTTCTCCTCCTCCTCCTCCACCACCACCTCCTTTTCACTTCCTCCTCCTCCTCTTCCTCCTTCTCCTTTTCCTTCTTCTTCTTTCTCCTTTTCCTTCTCCTTCCCTTTCTTCTTCTTCTCTTTTTCTCCTTCTCACTCTTCTGTCACCTCCTCATTCTCCTTTTCCATGACCTCCTCCTTGACCTTCTCGTTCTCCTTCTCCTGAGTCTGTCCCTGTCCAACCCCAGCACTGCATGACGAATATTCTTATGTCTCTTCCTTTCCATTCTTTATCCCATCATACATTCATTCCTCACATCCCATCTCCATTCTTCATATAAATACGGTATTCATCTTCCCATCTCAAGATTTTCGGTTTTTAGTATTTTATATTGTCAATATTACTCAATCAATTTCTGAAATTTTAATTGAATTCAACCCTATAATATTTGTTTCATTCAATTAATTTTAATTATTATGCAATATTGTAATTACTATTCTGAGATTCAAATCAACTAGTTTTTAACTGATTGAGTAGAGTTTCTTATTTGAATATTACTCCGGTTATAATTCCCAACAGCTCTAACTCATCACACCCGGTCGTGTGTTAATGGGAAGAATATTTTATATCCTTTTAAGAGAATCGACAATTATTAAATTTGTTGAAACACCGCCGATTCATGAGTTACATCACATTATTTATATCGTTATTCTAATTGCATACTATATTTATCTCATTAAATATGTTCATACTTTGTGAAATTCGTTGAATAACTAGCATTATCATCATTTAATTTAAATTAGTGTATAAGCCGTAAATATTGTAACATACATAAATAAAGAAATCTTATATATCCAATCTGATCTAATTCTTCTACTTCTCCATCTCCTTCTCCCAATCCTTCTCCTTCCCTTTCTTCTCCTTCTACATTACCTTCTCCTCGACATTCTTCTTCTTCTCATCCTTCTCCTCATCCTTCTCCTTTTCTCTTCCTTTTCTTCTCACTCTTCTCCTTCTCATTCCATTTCTTTTTCTTCTCATTCTTCTCCTTTACCTTCTCCTTCTCCGCCTCGTCCACCTCATCCTCCCTCTCCTCCCACCTTTCTCTAGACTACCTTCACGTCCTCGCATTCCTCCTCCTCCCCCTCCACCTCCTTCTCATCCACTCTCTCTCCTTTCTCTCACTCAATTCATAGGATGCTTGTGGACCCATTATCTATGTGCTGTACGTGCTTCCATTTCACCGGTCACAGTCACGTATTCAAGTGGCTCCACACCATCTATCATCAAAGAGACATACTAGAGACGAGACAGAGAGAGATAGAGAGAGAGAGGAGAGAGAGAGAGCAGAGAGAGATAGAGTAATTGAGAGAGAGAGAGAGAGAGAGAGTGATTGAGAGAAGAGAGATATGGTGAGAGAGATTAGAAAACATCTGTCATCGATGTAACATACATAATATTCTGGCCTATACACTAATTGACCGGCGAAGTGATGTCCAAGATTCAAGTTGACGGTTTTGCATTCCACTTTATTTTATAAGTTCCGCATTTACGCGCCACGCAGCAATAGATTTCCATGAAATTTGGCAGGTATGTTCCTTTTTGAATTTGCGTCAACGTATTTAGGTTTTTTTAACATTTTGTATTCTAAGGATAATACAACCGGAAAAGGAGTCTTCTTCGTACGCCAATATTCGCGTAAAATCACTGTAGAATTATTCATCATAAATGAGCTGTGGTTATTGGAAGATATCTCAATGTAACTTGTTAAAAAAATCAGCTGTCGTGTGGACTATTAATTGCAAGCAATGAGGCATGCAATATTGATAACTGGAAGTAGTTATTATTTCTCCCGACTTTTTTCTGCTTTCAACTCGCAGACTCGGTAAGCTTTTGATGATAGTAGCATAGTTGTTCACAACAAATTATTAGCATTCTAATGCTGATAATAATAATAATTAATATTGATTATTATTGTCGATACAAAAAACAAACAGCCATTAGCTGTTTACACACCGATATCTCGCCGACACGTCAGGACAGGACATAATTCATTCAATGTATACTAGCAGGAAACCCGTGCTTCGCAAGGGTCTATTTTGAAACCTACAAACTGAAAACTTGACGTAATGAAATCTAGAAGCATTGAAAATAGGCCTATGAGAATCCTCGGTAATTAAGCATTCATATGCAAGATTCCAAGTGAATCAGTCCAGTAGTAAAGAAGTGATTATGTGTCAAACCTAATTTTCCTATCCCTCTCATGTGTATAAGTGTATAAGCCAGTTCTTTGCCTCATTATAGAGTTAAGAAGATGATAGATAGAGGATGGATTATCATCAGTATCATTGAATTGAAGGGGTTAGAATACAAGGGATCCAAGTGACATATTGTTAGTTTCGAGAAAATTGAGCCTGAAGTTTACTTACATTAATTGATTCTTCATTCCGAATGAATGTAGAAAAAATATCACCTATTCCTATAACTATTCAGTATACTTTTACCAAATCAAACGTACAGTTTCATGTCTCAAATTGCTCTCCTTTCTCAATTATCAGCTAATAGTGATAAGAAGTATCACTTGTACCCCTTTGTACAAACAAAACTCTATTGTCTAGCTCCACATAATTTAAATCTATCAAATTTACCAGCAATTGAACAATGATTAATGACATCATTGCAAATTATTGATCCACTATTGTTTTCTTGAGGTATCTTTTGCTTGGTGACATGGCTTAATAGGTTAAATTTAATTTGATGGATACGAGCAACCGTTGTCCTGTAAACAAGGGATCCAAGTCCTTGGACCCCTTGTTTAATCAAATAAACAGCTGTTTGAAAATGTAGTTTAAAATTTTACACCAGGTGTCAGCACTGATTAGACTTAGTTATACCTTATACGCTTATACCTCTTGTATACTAGATATTCACCACTTTCAGCCATCAACTAGTAGTTCTGTGAACAGTAGACCTCGCGCTCAGTAAGCTACATTGAATGTTGTTATGTTTTCCCAAAAATTAATGAGTAATTCATCAATTTAAAATGTCTAGAAAAATCCTAAATAAACATATAGCTTTCTGTCCTATCCTACCGTGACGTGTCGTCCCGGAATGTGAGTGTGAGCGCTGTTATCAGGTCTGGCTGCAACTGTCACAACGTTACGTATACATATACAACGTATACAACGTATGGAAAATACATTTTCCTACAGTTACGTTGAAAAGTGGCCATTGCTGCATGATTACAGAACGCAAAGAATCACTTTTCGCTCCAGTGCGGGAAAAATTTTTCTGCACTCCAGATTTGCAACGGCAACGCAAAATAGTTAGTAGGTTATATGGAGCAACAGTGCAGCAAAATCAAAATGAAGTTGGTAACAGTGATGCTGTGCTGCTGGCGTATAGTGAGTCAGAGGTGCAACCAAGCACAACGCGCAAATCATTAGTATTAGATATTATAACAAAGGACAACATTTTTATTCAATTTGACAATAAATTAAGGTTTTTTCATAATAAAAAATTACACAGAAAAACATTGATGCTTTCAGGCAATTTTACCCATAATTACACACTTTTCATATTCAATGGTAACTGTAGGAAAAACTTAATGTGAAATACGTGCGCAAAGTTCCTCTGCTGCACTCAAGAAACCATTCCGCCCTCGCCTACGTCTCGGGCGTAAACGTTTCTTCGGTGCAGCAAACTGTCACTTTGCGCACTAGTTGCACAAATAACTATTTTAAGACTTTCGATGTTTTTGAACGGGCAGTATTATAGTCAACTGTCTACTATTGTCGATGGGAAATACAGTTTCAAGATGTTCGATGTTCTTGACGGGTAGTATTAAGGTAGGCGACCACAGATCGTCATCGGACGGAACGGCACGCATCGGACGTATCGGAGGATTAGATTTGATGCATTATTTTCAATTGGAATGCGCATAACTGTCTGCATCGTATAGTATGCGCACTCAATTGAAAATAATGCATCGAATCTGAATTCCGATCCATCCGATGCGTGCCGTCCGCGATGACGATCTGGCCTACCTTTATAGTAAACTAGACAGCTGATTTATAATGAATAATTCTATAGTCTGATTTTTACTCTAATATTGGCGTATGAAGGAGGCTCCTTTTTCCTTTTATATTATCCTTGAAATGCAAAGTTTCCAAAAACCTTGTATATACATCGACGCGAAATTTAAAAAGGAACATACCTGTCAAATTTCATGAAAATCTATTACCGCGTTTCGCCGTAAATGCGCAACATATAGACATACAAACATACAAACATTCAAACATTCAAACATTCAAACTTCAAACATTCAAACATTCAAACATTCAAACATTTAAACATTCAAACATTCAAACATTCAAACATTCAAACATTCAAACATTCAAACATTCAAACATTCAAACATTCAAACATTCAACATTCAAACATTCAAACATTCAAACATTCACAAATTCAAACATTCAAACATTCAAACATTTAAACATTAGAGAAATGCCAAACCGTCGACTTGAATCTTGACCTCACTTCGCTCGTCAATTTCTGTACTAACTCAAAAAAAGGAAAATGTCACTTGGAGCCCTTGTATTCTGACCCCTCAATTAAAATAGCTTTTGAAAGGTTTGAGATTCAATGTGCGGTTTTCACCATACTTTCTCTTGAAATCCTGTATCGGAATCATGTATTTGTATCATATATGACCACCTTCCAATTTAAAAAAATAAAATGGATTCAAAATGGCGGACGAAATTTCGGTGCGACGGAAAACCTGTTTCTATTATTCGAATGGATTCCCAATCATACCTTTCTTCCAATTTCCCTTTTAATGAAATGTTCTGCTGCTTCCATTCAACATCTGGAAGCATGACAATTGAAAACTTGACAAACTGAGAACTTGATATAATCAAATCTTGAAGAATCGAAAATAGGCCTATAACCATCCTCGGTTAATAAGGAATCATATGCCAAATTCCAAGTTAATCAGTCCAGTAGATAAGACGTGATTATGTGTCAAGCATAATTTTCCTATTCCGTAGTGTATAGCCAGTTCTTTCCTTATTCTAGTATATAGATTATTATGTTGCCTTTGCCTGTGTACTGTATAATGTCCTGTAACATTTAAAGGTGCGACCACACTTGCTGAAAACCGAACCTTGCAGCAAACCGTGCGTTCCGCCGATCATCGCGCCTTTCAGAAAACATGAGCATCATATGTTCCATAAAGTTAAAAATCAGCTGTTAATTATTTGCCGTACCGAACTCCGAACCGTTCGTCATGCCGCTCGCCTCTGTATCAACAGTTCGCCGTACCGCACTCCGTACGCTGAACTTTTCAGCCAATCAGAGTCTACCAATTCGCCGTGCAGTTTGCTATCCTATTTGATTAAATTCATGTTTTGAGCATTTCATTGTTACGAATGATAAATGAATAGGACCTGATAAATATTTTCCAATTCAAATAAGATAGATTCTGGGGAAATAATGAATGTTAAATACCAATATTGAAATATTGTTAACCAAGGACTCAGTACAACAAAAATTCATTCTAGTCCAGTCAAGTGGTCGTTTTTCAGGAAACAGCCCCGAAAGAATTTTTTCTTGACGTTCTACATGTATTTTGAGGCGCTGTATTCGAATCCGAAATTTGCTGACACGCCAGAGGGCGGCTCCACCCCCAAAACCCCCCAAAACCCCAAATTTCTGACTATTTTCGAATATCTCATTCAATCTCGAAAACCTTGAGTTTCTCAGAAAAAAAAATTCTCGACAAAATAAAAGAGAATAGAATTTCCAATACATTGAGTTGTCGCGCAGGACTCTACCGTTTTGGTTCCGGAGCTACGAGTTTTTAAAAAAGGGGTATTTTTTAAGGGTTTTTCAAAATTATGCAAACTCACCACTTTCACCCTATACAACTTGGATATTTCACTATTATGATGAAAAACCACACATCACGTGAAAGAGCAATATTATTCTGAACAGGATTCCTTAGGAATTTTCAATTTATTTGCTGGCGAGGGGGGGACACCCAAAAATAGAAAACAAATCATCCAGTAAAAATACAAATTTTCATTATAATACCTTTTCAAGGCCTTCTAACAAAAAAAAAAAAAAAATACTTCGGCTGAAATCATCAGAAAGGGTTATTTTCCATGAGAATCACCCGTTAGATACATTCAATTCCATTATTTCCGGCTGGGGGGAGCACCCATAAGGATCAAAACTTAAACACTTTATTCTTCGACAGAATAGTCAGATCTCCTTGTTCCACAGCTCATTCTTCTCAGCGTCAAGGCGGTTCAAAATCATGCATCATAGCTCAAAATTGATGGAAAAATGAAAAATTCCCTTTTATATAGTGTATTTTAGCACTTATTCAAATACACAGAAAAATGTCCAATTTTTATACATAAAACTGTGTATCGGTAATCCGAGATGATAAAAAATGGCACTTGGTCTTGATTTAAAGAACAGAATCTCCTCTTTCATGTGAGGTGAAGAATTTTGTGAAAATATAGTCATGAAGTAAGATACGTTTGTTTCAAAAAATCAAGAAATTTGCGATATTTTCCTCATTTTCACAGTCTCGACAGTTTTTCGATAATGAACAGTCAGGCAAGATGGATTTGAGGCAACGTTGCTTATGGAGCATGTAATTCTCTTCCATTTGAGACCAATCGCAAGTTTCTATCATGTATCTTACTCGTTTAGAGACTCTTTAAAAACAGGGAAATCACGGAAAAAATGAGAAAATGAAAATAATCATTTTTTCAATCGGTTGTAGCTTTTGAACGTTATTAGAATCAGAAAAATGATCATGGGAGCAAAAAGAGGAGAAAATTCTCTACAACATTTACTACTTTTTGGAATTTTTATCTGAAGTATTTCACAAGATACGCCACTTTGAATATGCAAAAAATTTGTGATACGTTGATGATTTTCACAGTCTCCATATTCATAGTATCTGTGAAATACTTCAGATAAAAATTTTAAAAAGTAGTCAAGGTTGTAGAGAATTTTCTCCTCTTTTTGCTCCTATGAATCATTTTCTGATTCTAATAACGTTCAAAAGCTACAACCGATTGAAAAAATGATTATTTTCATTTTCTCATTTTTTCTGTGATTTCCCTGTTTTTAACGAGTCTCTAAAACGAGTAAGATACATGATAGAAACTTGCGATTGGTCTCAAATGGAAAAGAATTACATGCTCCATAAGCAACGTTGCCTCAAATTCATCTTGCCTGAGAGAAAACACTATAATCATAATACAAATCATGACATTGGAGGAAAAACTAGGCTGAGCCTGTACTATTCCTCTCCAAAAATTTGTTAAAATGCTAATGTTGTCCAAAGTTAAGGTAATCACACACGCTTCGTCACTTGATTTCCGGTCCAGGAATGATGATTTGAAAATTTTGAATTCTGAAGGTTGATTTATACTCTAAATGAATCACAATATTTTTTTTCAATCAAACAATTAATTTATTCTACAAACAAACATAATTCAAAATTACAAAGAAAGATATGAAAATGTGAAATAAATTAAAAACTTGAGAAATATTGCACTCATTTAAAACACGCTATTAGTCGCGCCCGCGGCAAATTGCCGCACAATTGTAACTTCTGTATGAAGTTTTGGGAATTTTCGTTTTCCAAGGTTGGCAGCTCATGTAATCCTCGCTGTGACTGTCCCATTGATATAGAGAATAAGATTAAGAAGAGCGAAGTCCGCTATGATGCCACTGCGCTAGTGTAGCTACCAGAAATTTCGGGCAAGAAGTCGGGTATTTGTATTCGCTGTGTAGAAAATGAGCCTTTTTCAAATGATAATATTTTTTTATTGAAGCAATAAAAAATATTCAAAGTATGGTAGTTTCATGCAGTGCTTATGGATGAACGAATCTGCATGCGCCAGATAAAATATTTCTTTTCATACATGAGTATTTTATATTTTCATCGATCATGTTTCAAGCAGGCTAAGCCTAGTGCCAAATGATCGTTTCAAGGAATATTGTGCTTAGGTTGATTCATTATCATTATTTGCCAAGTAATAAAATATAAGTTTCGGTAATATTATATAGATATATTTCCATAGATCCAATATAGGTATCCATATTCCATTCCATTAATTTGTCTTATATTGTAATATTTTGTGAACTATGAAAATATTGTATGCCAAATTTGTATTATAAAAAATATTATTTGCTAAAATTGTCTATAAATTCTTCATTATTGCTATTGTTTTATTTTTCCCGTTCTTATAATATGTAGTTATTTATTATCTTATATTAAATATAGGAGTATAGTTAGGTACCTATACTTAAGTTGCAAAACGAATGAGAAACAGTTTTCACGAAATATTGTGATCATGGTTAATTTATTATTATTTGGCATCTAATAAAATATACGGTAATATTAGCGATCTATAATTTTTGTTTTATTTTTCCCGTTCTCATAATATGTATTTATTTATTATCTTATATTAAATATAGGAGTATAGAGTATAGTTAGGTACATATACTTAAGTTGCAAAACGAATGGAAACAGTTTTCACGAAATATTGTGATAACAGTTAATTTATTATTTGCCATCTGATAGAATATACGGTAATATAAGCGATCTATAATAAATTAATGTTTTATATTCCATATCCTAAATACATGGTAATGGGGAAATATTGTAAAAATGAGATTCATTTGCTAATAGAATGGATCAAAATCTGTAGTGAGGTAGGTTCACTAAATTAGATGTTTGGTCGAGTTAAAATAATGTTCAATGAACAAATCATTGTATCATATGGTAATGGAAATGACGAAAAGATGAAAAAAAATATATTGAAATCCATCAAGTATGTCGAAAGGTATAACGCAAAAAAAGTCAATGTTTTCCCATATAAGTCTGTCTGGGCGCCTGACTTCTTGCCAATATTCAATGGCGACGAGAAATGAAGGAGGCATCATGCTTCCAAACGCTTGAAGGTATAGCTTAGTCATCTAACTATATATATCAATGGACTGTCCTCTAGACAATCTTGAACAGTTTGAGTCCTTGAACAGTTTGAGGATGACAGAATGAACGTTGACTAATTTCAATATATAGGTATTATCTTCCTATGTTATATTCCATCTTCTGATTTAAACTTTCATTACCTTTTTATTTTATCTAGATGTCGAAAATGAGTCAAATAAAGAAGATAAATATTCATTCCATTCATAAGAAGATTATTTTATCCCATAGAAATGATATATTCTAACAATAAATTTGCAGTATGAATTTTTGAATCCCCTCCATGTATTATGTTATTATATACTATTAAATAGCATACAATAACATGAAACACGTTGAGAAAGATTTGAAATTGATAAATATTGAAAGAGCATTGTCAAAACCAACTGTTTATAGTCTAGGGAGCCATAAGGGTGGGTGTGAGCAAAATGCTCACGCGCGACCACTGATGTTCTGCTAGTCCGTGCGACTATTCGCTGTCGATAAATTAGAATGAAAAATCTAAAACCTACTCACTATTCGCTCTGATGGAGGCTGTGGTTTTAACTGTTCAGGTCTACTGTTCACAGAACTACTAGTTCATCTATCTACATTCATAAAAGCGAAATGGCACTCACTCAATCATGCATAATCAACAGAACTAAAACTCTACTAGACCAAATTCATTCACGATTTGGCATGTATGTTCAGCTAGCCTCCTAGGGGTGCACTAGTGACTCCCTTAGTTGGAGAACTTGCTAAAGAACGGTTGTACTGTAATCTTTGTAACCCGCAACTTTTTATACAGAGTTGATGAAAATAGCTAAGTATACATCTTACAAGAATAATTTGACAGTAGGTTCTATTTGGGATCTTATTTGAAATGAGAAATGACTTAATATTACTCTGTCGCTACAACATATTTGACCGTTATATAAATGAAAAATATATTCTTAGTGGGAAGTGGTCATGTAATACATACATGATTTCGATACAGATCCCCAAGAGAAAAAATCTGGCTTGGCGCACTCACACAACTTTCCTTGCCGTTATGAAAATTTATCACTTGACGCTAGTGTTCACGCGCATAAAGTCTAGTATTCAAAGATCGAGACAGCTGGTGACAAGACATAACACTGGAGACACACGAAGTCTGCTATCTCTTCATAGTGAATGATTCAATAGAATCGACAGTTGCCAACAGTTTGCAATAAAATTGAAATAATAACATTTTCTCGAATTTCGAGCTTATTTTCAATTTTAGTGAAAATGTTACTGAGCATTAATTGTAGAGATTTTCATACTTAATCTTTTCCACTTAGGATTTTTCGTTTGAATTGTATCTGAAGCCTTATACTTGAGAATATAAATCAAACTTTGCATAGATGGGGCGGTGCTCCTTGAATTTATACAGATATCAGACTTGTGGCAGTTGATAGAGCTTATCAATGACTATTCTAGGTATAAATTTGATCAAAATCGTTGGAGCCGTTTTTGAGAAAATCACGAAAAACCCAGTTTTTGACAACATTTTCGCCATTTTAGCCGCCATCTTTAATTGAATTTGATCGAAATTGTTCGAGTCGGATCCTTATAGGGGAAGGACCTTAGGTTCCAAATTTCAAGTCATTCCGTTAATTGGGAGATGAGATATCGTGTACACAGACGCACATACACTCATACACACACACACACACACACCACACACACACACACAACACACACCACAACACACACACACACACACACACACACACACACCACACACACACACACACACCACACACACACACACACACACACACACACACACCACACACACACACACACCCACACAACACACACACACACACACACACACACACACACCACACACACACCACCCATACAGACCAATACCCAAAATCCACTTTTTTGGACTCAGGGGATAAAATTTAGAAATTGTGGTACTTTAATTTTTTTCGGAAAGCATACTTTCCTTACCTATGGTAATAGGGCAAGGAAAGTGAAAATGAATACTCCTCAATGTTTTCTTTCATTACGAACTGCTGCTTGTTAATGATCACTCTCGAATTATCTTAAACTACCACGAAAATAATGGCCAAAACCGTACATTGATATATCAACACGTATCATTTTGCTGATCAAAATGTTTGAATCTATGTTTTAGGTATATTAACCAGCTGAAATCTTGTGTAACGTCTGTGTGATAGCTCCCAAATTGCCTCAGCTTATGTTATAAATAGATAAAAACTGTGGTAATTGCATGCAGTGAATTCTTCCGTTGACTAAATGTTAATCATAACAATCTATTTCTTAAGCACTTTCAATGTTATCTGTTATATCATGAAAAAGGACGAAGGAGTGAGTAAATTTTGTTGTCCAAAGAAACTTGACCTGTGAAAAGGTTCTAAGAATACGTGTCCAAAATTTGAAGCTTATTGATCAATTCTTTCTGAAGTTATTGTAAAACATACAAACAGACGGACAACGATTTTGGGCTCCAGTAAGTCAAAAGTGAAAACTTACTTATGCTCTTTTAATCTGAATTATTCAAATAACGAGATTATGCGTCGTGAATAATGTTAGCGAGAGAAATTTTTATGTAACAGATACTTTGTAGAGGAAGAGAATCAAGTATAATCCTAACCCACAGATGCCAACCATCAACACACGCTCCGAAAATAAATATTCTAACAAAGTGTGTCGTAAATTCAAACGCATTCCACTTGACCCGTTATCTCGCTTGACTAAAAAAAACTCGCTTGGAAGCCCTTGATTTTGTGAATTATTTCAAAAGAGAAATGGCCAGAATATGTTTCTGATGTGATGTACTTTGCTACAAATGATGATGGGGAGGAACAGGAGGAGGAGGAAAATGAGGAGGAAGAGGAGGGTATTCTATTCCAGACTCTCTCGATAAGGAAATGATTTATGGGAGGTCATTAGATTCATATTAGGAGCAAAATGTCTGGAAATCAACATCACCGTTCGAATATTCTGGAATTCGGGTTGATTCTGTAATGTACTCTCTTCAATGTCCCACTCACTCCCTCATTGTCCCTATCTCTTTCTCACCTCATACATTTTCCATCTCCGTTCTTCTTCATACTGCACTTTCATTCTTTGATGAATTGATAAAAAAGAGAAAAATAAGGTAACCTTGTGCTATTCCTCTCTCAAATTTAGATATGGTTACACATAGTCCGAAATAGGTCAAGTCTTGTTGTTGTTCATTTCACAAAATTTTCAGTCTCAATCATTTCTTTCCTTCACTAGTGTAATTCTCATAGGGCCGGTTTACGAGCTCGAGATTTGGCTAAATTCTAGACTTTGAACAGTGGCAGTCACAATATTAGCGTCCGAAACAGGACATGGTTGTAGTCAAAATTAAATTTTGAAAACCTTAAAAATCAAAGACGAAATAGGATAAAGAGAAAATAGTGTAAAGTCTATAACAGATTATTTTGAATAACTGGCAAAATCACTAAATGAAAAGATTTTATAGGTCTCTAGCAAACAGCTGCTTTGTTATCGCCGGGTGCGATATCAACAAGTGAGAGATTAGAATAACGGGTATCCCGGCTACAATTCGAACAGCCAAATAGAAAAGAATTTTATTGCTATTTATTCAATTATATAAAATAATGAATTTTTGAGGCTAGGCTCCATAATACTCACTGGTCGGCAACCTAAATAATCGGTCAAGCCGTATAATTTGAATTTGGCAGACACCTATGGCAAATTTAGTTGTAAACAAAGAGCATTCGCTTAAGATATGACCAGAGGATTCGGTAACAACGTGGCATGTTATTGTAAAAGGAAAACAATTAAATAAACTTAAAATATTTATTATGTCAAATGAGCATGTACAAAATGTAAAACAAATAAAATATTAAGAAGTGTGTATATTCTATCAGGCGCATGGATACATTTGTAATTTGGGATAAGCCAATCAAAATGCAGTAACTGACTGGCAGTGGAAGCGAGTCGATTCAAAAATAAACCTCACTATTTATATAAATGAAAGAATTTGTAAGTTATCACTACTCAGTTCATGTACCAGATGTAATTTGAGTGATTATGAAATACAACGTGTAATATTTATGTAATACCTAGCAGATTGACACGGACTATTTTGATTAAGTAATGGTGTAGTAGTTGAATATTTAAATAATATGCAAATTTGGAATATTGAAGTATGATCATAGAGAATAGGGGTAGATGAGAGCCCACTTGCTTGCCAGAGGTCACCAGGAACAGCCACCAATTTGATAGAGCACAAGTCCCTTTGTTAATAATTGTACGTTTGAAAAGTTTAAGTTTAAATCCAATAATCAATTTCATAAGACTCAGTGAGGCCGTATTAGGAGTGAGTCATACAGATATTTTATTATTCCCTTGGAGAGGACGACTTCAGCCACCAGAAAACCTAAGACGTCAGAAGAATCGGATCGCCATCATCATCTTGTGAATTTTGATACTTGAGTTATATAGTTAACAAGAAATATGTCTAGGGTGCCCTCAGTGCTTCGAGTGAGACAAGATCTATGGAGCTAGCTTGTCGAAAGTTATTTAAATATTGAAATTAATATCAAACTTGCACAAGTCTTGAAACGTAAAAGGGATTTCTAATTATTGAGAACGATATATCAGATTTACATGTTTAAGTGTGCACAGATGGAATATTTCAAATTTGATGTTATATTTTAGATGCTCACTCAATCATTCTCTATTAGTAAATCATAAGATATAAATGAAGCTCATGTTCACTGGATAAATTTATTTATAGCTAATTTCCATCAGAGGCCGAACTTTAGCCTTGAGATACATATAATATATTTGGATTTATAATTCATTAATTAGTTATTCATATTGGAAAGAAGGTATATGAGTGAAATAAGTAAACTCTTCATTTGTAGAGCTTTAATCAAATAAATTGAACATGACTTTCTACTAGTAACGGATCAACAACATTTGATATTTATGAATGAATCAATGACAACGAAAACATATGGTTTATCATATCATTCTACCGGCTAGATTTTCGTGTTATCTTAGGGGCAAGATGACGGAGCGACACAGTGGACTCTTGTCCATCAGGGCGACGAATGTGAGCATACTCTGGGTTTGCCTCAATCAATTCAACTTCTTCTACTGAGAATTTCGGTTCATTTTCTTCAGCCAAACTGGTCCTGGGCTCATTAGCCAAGATGGTAGTGACTGTCCATTTGTTGAGGATCTCATGTGTAGGAACATTCGTTCATGAGGGGTGCAATTTGTTGTAGTACACAAAAGAGATCGAATAGAGTGAAGTGCATCAGGCAACACTTCCTCCCATCGATTTGAATCAAGTCCTCGTGATCTTAGAGCTAGTGTTATTGCTTTCCATATAATTCCATTATATCGCTCTACTTGACCATTCCCTCTCGG
This sequence comes from Nilaparvata lugens, assembly GCF_014356525.2. Taxonomy (NCBI): domain Eukaryota; kingdom Metazoa; phylum Arthropoda; class Insecta; order Hemiptera; family Delphacidae; genus Nilaparvata; species Nilaparvata lugens. Next base: position 3,095 of record NW_024091135.1, on the reverse strand, counting down.
ATTGTAAGGCGTTGATCTACTAGTTGCTATCCCTTTTGAGCCAAGAAAGCTCTTCAACTCAGTTGACATGAAGGATGTTCCTCTGTCTGTGTGAATATAGCTTGGAAGGCCAAACATTGATATTAATGAGACCAGGCAATTTATGACTGTTCTCGCAGTCATGTCTGGACAAGGAAATACAAAAGGGAATCTTGAGTACTCATCAACCATCACCAGTAGGTATTTATTTCTTGTTTTTGATTGTACGGGTCCTTTGAAGTCCATATTAATTCGTTCAAAAGGTTTTGTTGCCTTATGAGATTTCCTTTTGTCTTCATATACTGTGGTTTTATTTCAGAGCAAATTGCACAATTGGAGCAAATTTTCCTTACATCATCTACAGTATAGGGGAGATTTTTCATTCTGAGCCAGTGGTAGAAACGAGTTACACCAGGGTGACAAAGTTCATCATGGTATTTTGCCAAAGCTGAGTTCAATGTTGAACAACCAGCTGTAATACATATACGAGAGTGTGCATCAGCTGGTGCATTTTCTTTTCCAGGTCTGTAGACTATGTTGTATTCAGATAATTCTAGGCGCCACCTTTGTATCTTTTCATTTTTTATTTTTCTATTGTGTTGAGTGCCAAACATGAATGTGACTGATTTTTGGTCAGTGATCAAAGTGAATTGTTTTCGTAGTAAATAGTGTCTCCATTTTCTTATAGACTCCACAATGGCATAGGCTTCTTTCTCAACAGCTGAATGCCTGGTTTCACTTTGGGACAAAGTTCGTGAGAAAAAGGCTACTGGTCGAGAATTTTGTGTTAATGTTGCACCAATTGCAAAATCTGATGCATCTGTCTCAATTATGAATGGTACATTTTCATCAACAAAGAGCAGTACCGCGGAAGCAATTTCATTTTTCAACAATTCCAAAGTTTCCATCTGATCTTGAGATAGAGGGAATTTCTGTATGTGGACAAGGGGGTGAATCTTTTGAGAAAAGTTTTTAATCCATCGGGAGTAATGAGCCAGTAATCCCATGAGTCGTTTCATTTCTTTAGCATTTCTTGGGGTGGAAAGTTCATGAGTGGTGCAAGGCGTTCTGGGTCAGGTTTAATTTCTCCATGTTTTATCTCATACCCAAGGAACTTCAATGATTTTTTTGAAAATTTACATTTTCTTCATTTATAGTCAAGCCATACAATTCAATTACTTGTTGAAATTTCTTAAGATTTCTGTCATGTTCTTCTTGATCTGAACCGCAAATGACAACATCATCCAAATAGGCAAAGCAGTCGTTCAAATTCTCTCTTTCTATAAGTCCGTTTATTGTACGTTGGAAGGCAGCTACTCCATTGGTTACTCCGAATGGTATTCGTTTGAACTGATAAAGTTTTCGGCCTACTTCAAAGGCAGTGTAATGTCGTTCATTCTCAAGAATCGGTATTTGATGGTAAGCTGACTTGAAATCTACAGTACTAAAAATTTGTACTTGGCAATTGTGTTTACAAGATCTTCGATCAATGGGAGAGGGTATGCGTCTAAATTTGTGAATTTATTAATAGTCTGTGAATAGTCTATGACCATTCGTTTCTTCTGTCCATTGGTTACAATGAAAGGCTGGGCACGCCAACTGGACTGGCTTTCCTCAATTATTCCTTCTGTAAGGAGGCGATTGACCTCATTCTTCATGAATTCATAGTCATCTTGTGGGTGTCTTCTGGATCGGGTAGTTATTGGGTGGCAATCGGGAGTCAAGTCATTGAAAAGGGAACATGGTTTTATCATGGCCTCCACCAAGAGGCAATCTTTCAAGGGTGGTGTGGTTGTAGAATTATTATCTATTACAAGAGGCTGTTTATTACCATTGAATGCTAAACTTATTGTAGAGTGATTCATCAAAAAATCGTGACCAAGTATCACATTGCAACAGCATTCTTTTAATACCAAGAGTTTAATATTGTTGTATTCATTTCCTTGTACACAATATTGCTATAAACACATGCTTTTGTAGCGGTGTTATGTTGAACAGATGCAAATCTTATAAAACAAGAATCTGATGCAGTTTTAAATTTATTTGTTTTTGCAAATTTTTCATCAATAAAACTGGCAACACTTCCGGTATCAATAAGAGCTGGTGTATTTATTCCATTCACCGAAACAATAATTGTAGCTTTAGAAAGATTACTGGCTATACCAGCTGCAGTAATAGTTGACGTAGTTAGTTTTTCTTTGAGCGTTTTACTTTTACACACATGGGAAAAGTGTCCAATTCGGGAACATTTATGACAAGTCTTTCCTATTGCAGGACATTCTTGAGAATTTGAGTGTTTTTTATATCCGCAACGTTGGCATTGAACGGATTTCTCTACAATTGCCTGTCGATTTTGGGTTACAGCATTAACATCTGAGAAAGATTCACTCAAGCTTATGTTTTTATTTTCTTCAACAGAGTTTGTATAACAAGTACTTTTAAAGGAGTCGGCATATGTTTTTGCGGATTCAAGAACACGTGCTTGGGAAACGGTTTCTTGTATGTTCGTTTTTGTTTTCTTCGGCTGACACTCTAGTGAAGTTACATGATAAGCTTAATCTTTTTAGTTCAGAATAGTAGTGATCAATGGACTCACCTATTTGTTGTTTTGCATTAGCAAGGCAGTATCGTGCATTTCGTTCTTTGGTTTAACGAACATATCTTCCAACATGGATATAGTTTCTTCATATGAAGTATAGCTTTCCACAATTCGTATAAAGCAGGTGATAAGAAGTTTACCAATATTTTCATTTTGTCTTTGGTTGTCGTTCCTTCTAAGAAATTTTCGAACGTCTTTTTCCAATGTTTCCACTCTCTCTCTGCCGTAGGCGAATCTGGGTCGATAGATAATTCCTTTGGCTTGAGAAACTTGTCAATATGTGATTCCATCTTATCTTCTTCGTAGTTACGGTTTTCAATCGTTTTTGTCTTTTTCTTTGTCGGCATTTTATTTGATTAAATTGAAATAAGTAAACTCTTCATTTGTAGAGCTTTAATCAAATAAAATTGAACATGACTTTCTACTAGTAACGGATCAACAACATTTGATATTTATGAATGAATCAATGACAACGAAA
>NW_024091134.1:0-21476 GCF_014356525.2 Nilaparvata lugens | reverse complement strand
CTATAATTTATTTAAACACGTCATGTATTCCACCAAGTTCTTCCTGTTCTCCATACATTTTGAAGTGCAGACATTCATTTTCAAATTCACTTCTTATGTCATTAAGGTAGGAGGCATAAAGTTTGTTCGCAGCTTGCAGTATGGCCTCTTTCTGTGATCCTTTTTGAACATGAGCAGAGAGTATGGTATTTGAATCTTATCAGTTGAATTTTCAAAAGAGTTATCTATATAATAAGAGAGAGCAGGGTTGTGTTTGTTCGTTTGTTCGCATCAAAACATGTCAACTTGTGGATTGCATACCGGAAAACCGGGAATGATTTAGATCTCCAAATTTTGCACATAGATTCTAAAAATATCAATCTCGTGCACCTGGAAGCCCAAATTTCAATTTTCCTTCTAGATTTTTCATAATTTATGTTCAAATTTCATTATGGGACATGACATTTTTTATACAACGAGCATAGTTTACATTGTTGTAAAATTTGTTTTTTTATAAGTGAGGAACTTATAGCGTTAGTATAAGACATCATACTACCGCAGCCGTGTTCTAGCGGTAGAGTGCTCGGTAGAGTGTTCTCGGATCTATTCCCGAATTTTCCACTTTTTTTTGTTCTTAATTTTCCCTCGAAACGTATAATTATAAATACTTTTTGAAGGAAGTGTTTTCATTATGTTTGAACTTGAATTTCATCAAATAATATATTACAGAGTGGGTGAAAAGTCCAAGAACGCCTTAATATCTCATACACAAAGGTAATTTGACGGTGGGTGTGATTGGGGTTCCTACTAAAATTGAAAATACTTCTCTACTATGACTTCGAAATCTGGTCTGCCATATTGAATGCAACTTTGTTTTTTTAAATGAAGGTGGTCATGCAATACATGATTTCAATAGGGAATTTTAAAAAATCTTCCAAAGGGTTCGAGATTCCGTGAAATTGCCTTGAAATTCCGTATTGAAACCATGTATGGGATGACCACCTTCCTTCTTAAAAAAACAAATTTGGATTCAAAATGGCGTATCGAAGATGTCGGACCAGATTTTTGAAGTCATAGTGAAGTAGTATTTTCAATTTTAGTGGGATCCCCTATCACACCCACCATCAAATTACCTTTTCCTACAGTTACCTTGAAAAGTGGCCATTGCTGCACTGATTACAGAACGCAATGAATCACTTTTCCGCTCTAGTGCGGGAAAAATTTTTTCTGCACTCCAGATTTGCAACATGGCAACGCAAAATACTTAGTAGGTTATATGGAGCAACAGTGCAGCAAAATCAAAATGAAGTTGGTAACAGTAACTGGGCTGCTATAGTGAGCAGAGGTGCAACGAAGCACAACGAGCACCTTATTAAGTAGATATTATAACCAAGGACAACGAGGACTTTAGGATTTTAGGATTAAGGTTTTTATCAATAATAAAATTACACAGAAAAACATTTGATGGATTTCAGGCAATTTTACCCATAATTACCCAATTTTCATATTCAATGGTAACTGTAGGAAAAATTTAATGTGAAATACGTGCGCAAAGTTCCTCTGCTGCACTCAACAAACCATTCCGCCCTCGCCTACGGCTCGGGCATAAACGTTTCTTTCGGTGCAGCAAACTGTTACTTTGCGCACTAGTTGCACAAATAACTATTGAGTATGAGATATTAAGCGGTTCTCAAACTTTTCACCCACTCTGTATGTAACATTTTTCAACCAGTGTAAATGAAAGGACATGGGTTCCATGCTGTTTTATTGTAATTCATAAGAAAAGCATTATCACAATAAAATTAGTACAGTAATCGAACATCATTGTTTGGATTATTCTAAACACTTTGGAGGTAAAACCAATGCGATATCTCTCACAATAACTGAATAACAAGCGATATAAAAATTCTGTCAATAATGACCGCCATCTTGTATTTTTCAATGATGTCAAAAATTTTCGTTGTTTCCATCATCACGATCCTTATTATGCTAGACCTAACGAATAAATTGAGACATCTTCCACGGCTGTTACTCAAAAATGACCACGGAATGACATTTGCGCCCGGACTATGTATTTTTTATGCAGAATTGGAGTCAAAGTTTACTACATAATTACGCTAATTACCATAATATGGTTCAGCGAGGAGATATACTATATCTCCTACCCTAGATTCTCTTCAATAGTGAGGTCCTCGTTATAATGGCAATGGCGAAAGATAGGAGAGCAGGGTTGTCGATTCTCTGCAATTATAACGTGGACATCACTATAGATATTTGAAACATCCCCTGCAAGGATTTATGTCTGACATTTTGCTGCTCTTTTGTAGGCACTGCTGTCTGATAGATCGATAATAAAGACTGGCGTGGCAGTTAACAGTGATGCGAGCAGACTGTTGCGAGACTACGGCGTACGTTGCAATGGAGTGCTGGACTTGAGGCACATGGCCCAGGCTGTCGGATCGGTGTCTGCGGGCCTCGGAAAGATGTCCAATCTCTATTTGAGTGAGTATTTTATGCCGCATCCACTTATTTACCCAATGAAGGCCAATGTCGACCAGCGCTAGTGTGTAAATTGGTGGTTTGCTAGCGCTGGCCTTCAATGGCCTTCATTTGTCTTCATTCGGTAAACAGACTGGGCCAAAATGTAGATACGGCATCAATCATTATTGCTTTTCTTGAATATAATCACTATAGTGAGGTCCACGTTATAATGGCAGTATTCGATTAACATTGGTGTCAATCCTTTTCTATCATTCACAAAGCAGATAGTGCTGTCCTCTTCTAGGTCTGCAAAGTTGCCAGATCGTTTTTTAACAATATAAAAATATTATTACTTAATAAAATATTCCATCTCAATAATGAAAATTTATTATTTAATCATTGAAAATATATTTTCTTGAATGTAATAGAATTGGCTTACTTGACTTAATTCCTGTAACTCCAGTTGGAGCATAGGGCATCCACGAATAGCCGCCATCCCTCTCTATTATCTGCCATCCTTCTCACCTCCCGCCATGTCTTTCCCACCTTGCCAAGCTCTTTCTCCACTATTCGCCTCCATGAAATCCTTGGCCTTCCTTTTTTTCTTCTCCCCTGAGGATTCCACTGCAAAGCATCCTTTTCTATTGCTCCATCTCTTTTCTTCAAAGTATGGCCTATCCACCTCCATTTCCTCTTCCTGATCTCAATGTCTCTGGGCATCTGTCCTGTATTGTGCCAGAGCTCTTCATTTTAAATCATATCTGGCCACCACACGCACTCAATCTTTCGCAGACACCGATTGATGAAGACTTGGAGTCTTTTACGGATTTCAGCTGTTACCTTCCATGTCTCGCAACCGTAGAGGAGGACAGACTTCACATTTGAATTGAAAATTCGTAGCTTCGTCTGTTTCGAGATTTTATTGTTCCTCCATACTGTATACAGCTGTGAAAAGACCCCATTTGCTTTTCTAATGCGAGTTTTGACATCATCCTCGGCACCTCTCTCAGGATTTACCATGCTGCCTAAATAAACAAATGAGTCCACCCTCTCTATTCTCCTCCCATGTATTTCAAAACTTTCCCCTCCATGAACATTGACCACCATCTCCTTCGTTTTTGTCTCATTAATCTTCAGGCCTACATTTTTAGCAACCTCACTCAGTGCCAGCAGCTTTTCTCTCATGTCACTGTGTCTTTGTGCCAGAAGACAAAGGTCATCTGCAAAATCCAAGTCTTCAAGTCTGTTTTGCATCCCCCATTGAATACCTCTTTTCCTTCTGTTCAGTGATGTTTTCATAACCATGTCTAGCACAGTAACAAAGAGGATAGGTGACAGAATGCAGCCCTGCTTTACACCAGATGTTACATCAATTGGGTTTGATAACACACCATCATGAATTATTTGACATTTGTAACCATCATATAAGCCCTTAATTAGATTCAAGATATTTGGTGGAATGCCATATATTTCCAAAATCCTCCACATGCATTCTCTGTCAATGGAATCAAAAGCTTTCTCAAAGTCGCTAAACGCTAAATATAGGGGGTTCTGCCATTCTGCACTCTGTTCAATGATGATTCTCAGAGTGTTAATGAGATCAATGCAGCTACGGTTTTCTCTAAATCCAGCCTGTTCTTTTCTCAGTTGTAGTTCAATTGAAGGTTTTATTCTACCAAGGATTATTCTGGCCAGCACCTTGCTCACAATAGACAGCAGGGTAATGCCTCTCCAGTTGTCACATTTTGTGATGTCCCCCTTTTTTGGAATTTTCACAATTATACCTTTTTCCACTGCTCGGGTATTACTTCCTCTACCCAAATCATCTTCAAAAGGGGTTCCAAAATCTCTGCTGTCAGTTCTGGGTCTAGTTTGAACACTTCTGGTGGGAGATTGTCAATTCCAGCTGCTTTTCCAGCTTTCAATGTCCTAATTGCTTCAATGATCTGATTCCTTGTTGGAGGATCTACACTTATCTCAAGAGCTATATTTTCATTTTGAGCAAAACCCTGCTCCGCACCTGCATTTCCTCTGTTTAATACTTCTTCAAAGTGCTCCTCCCATCTTTTCATTTGTTCCACTTGTGATGAAAGTAACATACCTTGCTTATCTTTAATGGGTCTCTTCTTGCGAAAGCCATTCTTTCCCAGCATAAATAATAATATCGTGTGACCTGGCTGGCTCAGGTCTGGGGTCAGAGTTTTCAGGTCGCAACTGATCAATTTCAGGGCCTCTGACATGACCTAACGACAGCTTTTTAGGCAGCCGGGACCGACGGCTTAACGTGTCCATCCGAAACACGGGAGTGGCCCGAGAAAAATATCTTGCCCAGGCTGGGATTCGAACCCGGGCCTTTGGATTACAAAGCCAGCATCTAATCCACTCGACTACGGCCACTCCTTCCTTGGTGTTCCACTGAACCCTTCTGCAAGGCAGCAGTTTTTAGAGAAAATTTGGAAAACGAAGAGTTTGTCAAGGAAGACAGATATGAAAGAAAGTTTGTGCGTGACTCTTTGGATGGTGGGTAAAACGCGGTGCGCCCCCCCCCCCACCATCCGACAAGTCACGCACATAGCACATAGGAGAGGGCGGCTCAAAAGCAAAGTCAATGGAAAAACAGCCGCCCTAGGATGAAAGGTCTCCGGAGCAAAAGGAAGAGAAGAAGGGATTTGGGAAGAAGGGCTCCGGAGTGGGTGTCTACAGTTGCATGAAGCAACTGGGCGATGGGTTCCCCGACGCCGTTGAATGTAATAGAATTGATCATTTTAAAACAAGAATGAACAGTTAATATTACATCAGATATACCGATATCAGCTATCCTTTATGGAAGGCAGTGGCATGGCAGATAATTGGCGACGCTTTTCTTCTATCTTTCTCCAATGTTATAAAGTGAGCCTCACTGTAGAGCACTTTCATTTTTGAAAAACAAAAGTTCAAAGTACTCTTTTTTGAAAATAATTAACAACAGCCTCTCCTATCGTGCAATTTAGAACAATGAAATTGAAAAACAAATCATAAAATAGAATATTAATCTAGAGAATCCAGAGTAATTTTGTCCTGTCTAAGCTCAATGGAATCCAGTTTAAACTGGCACTATGCAAACGGCACTTAAAAATTTAAAGAGCAGCTCGTCAATGATTTGATATTTGAAATAACTTGGAAGTTTGAATAACTAAATCATTTAAAAACAATTATAAAACGACATTAAAAAAAATATTTTATTATATTCATACATTGAATCATAATCAAATTGCCCTCTGTGGGTTGGAGGAGCTTTGAGTCGACATTGTACTCAAGAATGTGTTGAAAATCAGAATTAACCCACAGTATCCATGCTTGTCGTGGGAGGCAACTAAAATGGACCTCAAGGCAACTCCAGAAGTTGCCTTGCCTTCAAACCCACGGGATCTGCCCCATCAAGGCAGCTTCGGAGGGGCAAAAAGAAAAACCGAGAGACCAGAGATGGGTGAAACTCCAGGCACAAATGTGGGTCAAGAGGCTGAGACGAGGGTGGCCGGGCGCCCTAGAGGCAGTTTGGCGTGCACTCTCTCAGCAGAAGGACCTACAAAAAGGCCAGGAGTGGAACTCACGTAGTTCACGAGTTTTTTGGGTGGAGAGGCCAAAACTCACCACTGCTCAAAGAAGGGCGGCCATTTAGGCAAAACTTCTTGGGAGAGATGAGGCTTTTGACCCTACGAAGTTTCGGAAGGGCGAAAAGAAAAAACCCAAGAGACCAGTGATGAATGAAAAACCAGGCACAAATGTGGATCAAGAAGCTGAGTCATGGGTGGCCAGGCGCCCTAGAGGCAATTTGGCCGCCTCTTCCTCGGCGGAAGGACCTACAAAGAAGGCCAGGAGTAGAACTCACACGTTGGTCACGAGGACTAATCAGTCTGAAGAGACTGCCAAGCATATCACACTGGATTGCAACAAGCAACCGTGTGATGAATGGGATGTTAGTATAGGGAAAAACTCCATCCTGGTTCTTGAAAAGAACACAGGTATTTTTGTCTAACATACTACTTGGGAACACAATAAGCTTCGGTTGACGTGTGGAGTTCCTTGAACCTTTGGATCCTTGGATACGTCCCTTTAAAAACAATAATCAAATTACAGAAATGAAAAATCATAGCTCACAACTACATCTAAATTAAACATGATTTACCATCTGAGTCATTTTAAAAAATTCTTGTTGTAATCGAACTGTGACACACTATTAAGAAACAAATAAAATTGTATTTTTTATTTGTTGGTAGATAAAGAACTGGATAAAGATCGGAGCATCGCGTGCAGCAACTGGGAAGCCGGCTGTCTCTCAGAGAGGCAAATCCAATATGCCGCAGATGACGCCTTAGTGTCCGTCCAGTTGTTCCAATATTTCAACAATCTAATGGTAAGTGTTGATTTCATTAACTATTAACAAGTTACTGTGTCACAAGTCTACAAAGGATGGGCTTACTTCTAGTCACTGGAGCTTTCAGGAGCAGCCCGTCAGCAACTCTTGAAGTTGCTCTTGGCTTACTGCCATTGAACATTTATATTATGGCAGAAGCACGGAAATCAGCCTATCGACTGAAAGTTGCAGGCCAATGGAGAGAAGGCCTGTCTGGAACAGGCCACTGCACAATCACCAAAGCTGTTGCTCACAGCCTGTGCTTGAAATGACGTCAGATGTCATGAGCACGGAATTGGTTTTTACTAAACCTTTCTCTGTTAAATTCTGCTCTAGAGAGGAGTGGAAGTCTGAGGAAGGACCCTATCCCAAAAGAGGCAGCCTTGTCTGGTATACAGATGGTTCTCTCATTGAAGGGAAATCTGGCTACGGGGTGTACAGTTATTCACCTAGGACACAAGTTTATGCAAGTCTGGGACAACACTGTACCATCTTTCTGGCAGAGATTTGGGGCATCATGGCTTGTGCCAACATAGGCTTTGCCAGGTGCTATTGCAATAAGCATATAGTAATCCTGTCAGATTGTCAGGCAGCTCTCAAGGCTCTTGACTCCAATGAAATCAAGTCCAAATTGGTGTGCGAGTGCCACAAAACACTAAGCAGGCTTGCAACTCTGTGCATCTTGGTAGAGTACCTGGCCATGTAAGCATAGGAGGTAATGAGCGTGCAGATGAGCTTGCTAAGCGGGGTTCTAGTATGCCATTCTTTGGCCCAGAGCCAGGCTATGGCATAAGTAAAACAACTGCCTTCCACACAATAAGTAAATGGTCAAGGGACTTACACGTCGAGCAATGGCAGGGTCATCCTGGTCAAGCACTTGGCAAAAGGCTGCTAGCAGACGCAAGCCCTCGCTTCACCAGCTGGCTGGTGAGTCTGGGTAGAGGTCAGGTCAAGCAGGTGATTGCCCTGATAACTGGACATGGCCACTTCAGGAAACATCTCCACACAATTGGACTCAGAAATGAAAGCCAGATGTGTAGGCTTTGTAATCAGTCTGAAGAGACTGCTAAGAATAAAGAATATCATACTGGATTGCGAGTCTTGGAGCTAGAAGAAGTGCTCTGTTTGGCTGCAAGCAACCAGGTGAGGAGTGGGATGTTGGTATAGGGAAAAAAACTCCAGGACCTTGTAAAGGACACGGGAGTTGGTTTGCCTAACTAACATACTTTGGGACACACAATAAGCTTCGGTTGACATGTGAGGTTCTTTGAACCTTTGGATCTTTGAATCCGTCCCTTCAAAAACATAAACATAAGTTACTGTGTTGTAAATCCATTCTTCATTAGTCAAGCAATAAACGCTTATTTTATTGTTGAAAGTTGAATCACATGTATATTTATGCCTTCAAATTCGTTAACAACTCTTTTTTTCACAGTTGAAACGAGATTTACCCTGGTACAAGCGATTGTTCTGGAGCTACAAAAAAGTGTGGGCTCGGGTTGAATGGTACTGGCGATCCTACATTGATCTTCTGTTCCCTGGCGATCAAATTCTAAGAATTCCTCAGCCATTCTTTTTTATGAATCGATAATCAAGAAATTCATTGGCCATAAAACAACATTAAAAAAAGTAAGCAATAGGCTTTGTCGATAATAAGTAAAATATCACAAAGGTAGACTATACAAACGATCAAATTTACACAACATACACATTGAAATAATCCAGGTACTCATTAACAGTATAGAGCTTCAGACTTGAGCCATTTATCAACAGCAATACAAAACGTTTTCAATGGTAACTGCTTAACATTTTATCTGGTAGTAAATTAAACATGCGAATTTGTAGGTACTTATGACTTTTCAGAGTTTTAGTCAATCTAACTGTAGGTCTACAGTAGTTATATCATCCCTATGTCTAGTGTAATGTGAATGTACAGAATATTTTTATTAAAATAAGACAAATTTTTCTTGGTGGAGATTAAATTATATAATATATATATATATATATATATATATATATATATATATATATATATATATATATATATATATAAAACTGCAGTCTGCTCGGTTGAGGAAGGAGATTCAGTCTCCGAAAATTTCCCCATTTCTAATGTAAGTTTGTAAGTGTTTTCAACACTAGAAAATTTGAATTGAAATTAAATTTATTATTTTTATTGAAAATTTATTATATATATTTTATAGCTGTGAAATTTCTTATATATGATGAAATTTATTTCAATTTAATTGGACAGTTGGTGTAGAGTTGATAGTTATGGTACTATTGCTGTCTGTTAAGACCAGGACTGGAAGCCGCTCCAAGCACCCAAATAAAAGCCAATTCTTTCGTCTTGACATCTATGGAGGGGGCTGTGGGAGCGAGAGTGACAAGGACTTTGACTTTGAAGCATTGGTCAAAGTTCTTGTTGTGCTCAGAGCCATGGGTGGGGATGGGTAGGGAAGTATTATTTTCAAAGGAAGCCCTGTGATTGTTGATCCGGAGGTTTAGGGCAGTGGCAATCCATCAATCCAGTAATTGCATCTCCAAAAATTGCATCTACCTCCTTTCCTGCAACTTCTGTCCTGCCTTCTACATAGGTGAAACCACCACTGCCCTAAACCTCCGGATCAACAATCACAGGGCTTCCTTAAAAAATAATACTTCCCTACCCTTCCCCACCCATGGCTCTGAGCACAACTAGAGCTTTGACCAATGCTTCAAAGTCAAAGTCCTTGCCACTCTCCCTCCCACAGCCCCTTCCATAGATGTCAAGACGAAAGAATTGGCTTTTATATATATATATATATATATATATATATATATATATATATATTACATTAGAGTGTTTCGCGGATGGATATATTATATGTGAAAGAATTAACCGGGTACATCCATTTGTTTTGACTTACTTGAGTCTGACGTTTCGTCGCCATCGCAGACGACATCTTCTGAGGGTGTCACTCTCCACCTGTGGATTTCGACGCCACCCTCAGAAGATGTCATCTGCGATGGGGACGAAACGTCAGACTCAAGTAAGTCAAAACAAACGGATGTACCCGGTTAATTCTTTTACACACACACACACACACACACACACACACACACACACACATATATATATATAAACTTTTTCATTTATTGATCCTCTTCAAACTTCAAAGAATTTTATTTTTGGCTCGCCGCTTCTTTAAAATTTCTGCATCTTCTATCAATCTTATCTTTATTTTATTTTTTAGCTTATCTTCTAATTAATACTTGAGAATTAAAACCTTAATTTCCTTTTTAATTTTTCCTACAACTCTCTTAATATAAACTCAACTCTAGCTTACGCACAGGCACTATGTTGCCAATGTAAGCTTTGCAGTAGCCTAACTTATTATTAATTCATAAACCTAGCATATTGTTTCAAGTCCTATATATTATTAAGTCAAATTGATTTCAGGGTTTGTTCATTTCATATAATTTAGTGAAATTAAGTTTAGAATTAATACCTAATATAGGCCTATAATTTTTAAATACATATTTTGGTTGTATTTTTGGAGGAAATAAATTTGATTTGATTTGGTGAGCAAAATACCCATTTTATTCCCATTATTTCAAAATAGTACTTCAATATGAATCAAGGCTCTTTCACCTCGCTGTTATTGTACTGTTGTTGTTATTATTAGTTTATTTACAGTACCGTACGGTATTCAGTTTTGAAACCGAGCAGTTTTGGCTAAGAAAACAGTTTTCCTACCTCATGCGTGTGAGAACAAAACCATACAATAAAAAATGTATGGTTGATTTGATGGTACTGTCCACCGCTCGTAACATGGCTTCTGAGGTCTGAGGCGTAGGGGGGAAATGAACAAGTGGCGCCATGTTGTTGACGACTCGGTAGTGTGACTACAAACCGTGCTCACTAATAAAGCTATTCACCATTTTCAGCTTTCAGTTTTGTTTCCGCAGCTGACCGGAGTAAACGTCGAAATTTTGTGTTATTTTTTTCATTAAGTTAGTAGCCGTTCTAAAATAGTTATTAAAATAGTTATAGCGATTTATCAAATTAGTTTTAAAATAATATTGTAGTGATTTTGTGGAATAGCCTCCGTAGAACTAGCATTTTTACAATGTCACAGACTGGGGAAACTTCTAATTGTCACGACATGGATGTACATTTTAAATTATTTTTACTAAAATATATGTTGGATAAACAATATTGAAAACCAATTGTGAGTAACTTAACCATTATCCCCGTTATATTGTCATAAAATCCACCCTTTTTAGTACATCTTATAATAAGTCTAAGCGAAGTAATATTCAGAAAAAACAATTATTTTTTTAGTTTCATCAAAAAAGTTGAATTCTGAGTTGAAAGTTGAACTTGAATCTTAAACTCTATTATTTTATGTAACGACTAAAAACGTTAGGATGTAATTTAGATCGCTGGTTGAATTACAAATTTGGTGGGATGGAAATTGCTCAATTACATTTTTGGTGAAGGCAAATAGACCACAGCGTTTGTGTACTCGCTACCTGGCTCTCCAGTGCCATGTCACGCCTAAAACTATAGTGAGGTCCACGTTATAATGACAGTGAATAAAGATAGAAGAATAGCGATGCCGATTCTCTGCATTAATTAATCATATGTCTACACTGTCCAAAACATAAACATAATTGGCATCGTTGTGGACCTAGGAAAGGATAGTACCATCGGCTTTGTCGAATGATAGACAAGGATAGCAAAACCAAAGTTGATCATATACTGTCATTATAAGGTGGACCTCACTATAGATCGACTGCATTCCTTCCAGAGGCCAAGTTACGAGCGGTGGACAGTAGTTGAAACGCAGCCTGTAGCCTACTATGAAACAAAAATTGAAGATCGTACAAACTGTGTGCTACATAAAATTTAATCTTCTATTATTCTATGTTTATGTGTCTCTTCATATGAATTCATACTACTACTTAGATAGAAATGAAATGAAATTGAGTGAACATCTTGTTAACGAGACAGAAATAAAGTTGAATTCAATTTCAAATGAACCGTTCCAACAGCCTAAAGATGCGCTTACACCAAAGCTATTAGGTAACAAAATGTTAATAACCTAATCCTTATAGATTCTATTAGATTGAATGGAACTTGATAAAAACATGTTCATCATGTGTATGATAATTTATGTTCAATCTAATAGAATCTATAAGGATTGAGCTATTAACATTTTGCTAAAAACTTTGGTGTAAACGCAGCTTAGTAACAAGTGACTATAAGGAACATTCCAATAAATGTGAAATATAGAGTTATTAATCTTTTATAAAGATGAAATTAATAATCAATTCTAATACAGTTCATGTATAGTAATTTATGCTTTTCATCTTCAAAATTTACTAAAAATCAAATCCAAGATTGAACTCAATTTGAAACACTGATTCATGGAAATCCTAAAGCCAGTGGAGAAAGCCAAACTATTTCAAATTTCCCGGTCTCAATACATGGCAAACTACTTTGTTCCAATTCATATAGCTGTTCTAAAATATATTTTCATCACAGATAATTTAATTTTCAAGCTTTTTTAATAAGAATAGTCGTTTTTATTTTTCAAATGAAAAGATGTTTTGTCACGTCTGCTCTGATAAGATTGAAGGTTACGTTAGTGACAGTGAACCTTAACCTTGTTTAGATTATAATTAGCTGCAATATTTGTAGAGCTTTGATAGAATAACTTCAATTAAAATTAATTTTTCAGAATTTTAAAAATGTTTCCTGCTTCAAAAATTGTTGTAAACTGTTCAAAATTGGGCTTTACCAACAAGTTGTTTGCTCAAACTATCTTATCGTCCAGATTCAGTTCATGTGCCGGTAAGTATTTTACAATACTTCTTTATCAAAATGATTGAGCTACATAATAGTTTTTCTTAAAATTTTACCATCTTCCAAAACAGTTTTGGAAGTTACTGTTCAATATATTACGGGTTCCGAGTTAGTTGCGTGATAAGTTAACCTTACCAAAGGCAGCTGAAATCTTTCTTCTTCTTTTTTGTTTTTCTTTTCTTCAGACCAATTCAATAATTGATAGATGACTAATTCAATATAACTATATATTTCATTATTACTATATTCACATACAATAATTAATAAATGACTTATCTATAATATAATAAAGAAAGAATTGGCTTATACATGTACGGATTAGGAAATTTACCAATGACGCACCATCACGTCTGAACTACTGAACTGTTTAACTTGAAATTTTGCATACCTACAGATCTTAATTCACCGAGGATGATTATTGGCCTATTTTAAATTCTTCAGGATTTCAGTAGGTCAAGTTTTTAATTAGACCCTTTCGGAGCACTAGTTACCTGTTAGTTTACTATAAATTTATTTACAAACAAAATTTATACAATAGTCTCTTCAACTCATCTTCTAGCCATCCTTTTTACTACGTTACTTACTTACTTGATACTTGTTGTTATCCCACTGGAAACGCTACTGCGTCGTGGTCGTCGCTCTGCAGAAACTCCTCTACAGAGTAATAAGGTCTGGTTAGCAGGTAGGTCTTCAGTGCCCTCTTGAACCTGTCATCCCTCTCTATGGTTCTAATGTTCGCTGGAACCCTATTGAATATGGCGGAGCTGAGGAATTTGGGACCATTTCTGGCTAAAGTAGATGTCACCTGCTCCACATGAATCAATCCTGCTTGTCGAGTGTTGTATGGATGGACTGCCTCATTTCTAATAAACAATTCTGGCTTCCTCTTCACCATCATGGCCGACTCCAAGATGAATGTTGATGGCTGAGTCAAAATATTTAATTGACGAAAAAGTGGCTTTCAATGCGCTAAGTATGGTGCTCCACAAATTGTACGTACAATACGCTTTTGTAACAGAAAAATTCTTTTTGCCAATGTGCTTCCTCCCCACATTGTTATACCATAACTCATTATGCTACTAAAACATCCGTAGTATACCTTCATCAAAATATCATTTTCTACAATAGGTAAGAGTCTACGAATCAAGTAACATATTAATGTCAATTTTACAGACACATTTTCAATGTGCTGATTCCATCGAAGGTTACTACTCAAAGTGATCCCAAGATATTTTGTGGATTCATTTACTGCAATACTATAGCCGTCCAGTTTAAGCAGTGGTGAGTGGTCAGGTTTTTTCCGATTGTAGAACTTGATTAAATTTGTTTTGCCTCTGTTTAGTATCAACTGTTTATTGGTGCACCATCCCTGCATTTGTTGCAAACCTCTTTGCGTTCTGTTTCTTAGCTGTTCATGATTTTGACTCTGTATAAGGTGGCTTACATCATCAGCAAACATCCATATTCCTCCCTCCGTAATCGATTCAGGCAAATCTTTCACATAGAGAAGAAAAAGAATCGGCCTCAGATTCGTACCTTGAGGGACTCCTGTATTTGAAACTTCCAGAATTTTGGAATAATAGTGCTTGGTCAAGCCATCCACACCAGTATGCCTCACACAAACCGTCTGTCTTCTGTTTGAAAGATAAGTTGCAATCCATTTCAATGCCATACCCCCAATGCCCAGAGTCAGCAGCTTCCTTATCAATTTCTTGTGTGGGATAAGGTCAAAAGCTTTAGTCATATCGTAGAATATGCACATTGATTCTCCCTTTGCATTCAAATTCTCATATATGTTGATCAACAGTTCGAATATTGCATCTGCTGTTGACCGACCCTTTCTGAATCCAAACTGTTGAGAAGTGAAGATGTTTTTTCTTTCAATAAAAATAGAAAGTCTTTTGAGAAATATGATTTCAAAAATTTTTGAAAATACACTTTGAACTGCAACAGGTCTGTAGTTTCTGACATTTTTTGTTTCACTGTTCTTAGGAATTGGTACTACTTTTTATATCTTAATCTGCTTTGGAAATGTGTCAGTCTCGAAGGATTTATTTATCATAGTTAATAAATGGCCAAAATTCATAACTTAGAAGCGTTTTTTATTCAGAAAGTTTCAAGGAGCAATACTAAAATAGACAGAAGTAAAAACTGTACATTAAAACTAATATTTTTAAATATCAGTTCATTATTTAATAAAATTGACATACTAGAATAACTTCTGTGTGAGCAGTCACCCCAAATAGTGTGCCTTGCTGAAACCTGGCTGGATAAGCATAAAAGTAAATATTTGAAAATAAGTGGATTTACAAAAACAACGGAATATATTAGAGAGGATAGAATTGGCGGTGGAGTAGCGATTTTTGGTGTAAGCAAACATTCTACTTTTAAGATACACCCAATAAATAAAATCCAAGATATATCAGTTGATGGAGTATTAGAGGTGTGCGGTGCCATAGTGAATTGCAAGAAAAGAACTTTTCTGATTTTAAATGTCTACAGACCATTAAATGCAAATACATATTTGGAGTTCTTGGAGAGACTCGATGAGTTGATAAGTATGATGAGGGACAGTTACGGATTCCCAATTGTTCTATGTGGTGATTTAAATGTGGATAACTATATCGAATGCTGGCAAAGGGAATATTTATGTGATGTATTAAATTCTTATGGATTACATATAGCTGCTAAATACACTACTAGAGAAAGGAGTCAACTTGACTATTTCATCACAGATCTTCAAGCATATAAATACAAAACAAATACATTACCACCACTATTATCAGACCACAGTATACTTGTATTTAACATAATGATGGAATTGGATAACGACGTGAAGAGAAGAGTTGAAAGAAGGAAATTAAACCCTTCAAATCTTGAATCATTCCAGCGCATGATGGGGCTCCAGACCTGGCCTATGAACAATGACTGCATGAATGATGAATATCTCTTTGAAGACTTTTATAAAACTTTTCTACATGTTTTTAACAATTGTTTTCCTAAAACTAACTTTTACATTAAAGACAAGTCTCAGGTCAAGTGGAATACAAATGAAATAAAAAACTCAAAAGACAACTTGAAAGAGCTGTATTGTAGAAGCAGAAATACAACAAACAATCAAAATGAAATCAAGTTGGAATACAATAGAGCTAAAACAATGCATGATAAACTGATTAAATTAGCAAAGAAAGAGTATTTTAAATCAAGAATAGAAAATTCAAAAAACATAAATAAGGAAGCTTGTAGCATAAATAAGGAAGCTACATTTACAGTTGTACAATCTAACAAATTGTTATTTTCCAGCTCCGTCATTTGAGTTCATATTGACCGAGAAGAAAGGCGAGAAGTGCAACGTGGGCCTGATCACCCTCAACCGCCCGAAAGCGTTGAATGCCCTGTGCGACAAACTCGTGTCGGAACTGAGTCAAGCAGTCGAACATTTCGATAACGATGACTCCGTTGGAGCTCTCGTCATCACAGGAAGTGAAAAGGCGTTTGCTGCAGGTGAATTTTAATTTTTTTTTTCTTCAAAAAAAAAAACATTGTAAAAGCGTTTGACAATCCCAAGATTACCAAGGTGATTTATGACCTTGTCATAAATTAAATTTAAACTTTGAAGCCCGTCCATTAAGTTCTAAAATGCATATTCTGAGTATTCAATTCATTTGAATTGTGAGATCCAGCTTGCGCTGGATATACAGTATATCGTCATAGAAAAATTGTCCATAAAAATTTCACATATTCAAGATGGTATGTCAAATAGGTGGACGAAACTTGTCCACCCAAAGAGTAGAGAGGGAGGCTAAGCAGTTTATCTTGCAGTGCCTCTACTTTTGTTATAAAACCTTTTCGTTTCAATGTCCAGTTATTTAAAGGTTTTTTTAAGCAGCTCTCACCAGCGGGCAGAGAGTTATCTTTTTGCTGGTGATGCCTAGAAATATTATAATTAGTTCAGTTTTTCTTCTTCATGTATATGCATGTATGTGTAACTGTATTAGGTACATTTTATTTTTATTTTTGCACATGTATGTATGTGTATGACAGTATGAGTAAATTGTTTTTCTTTTTGGAAATAAATGAATTTGAATATTTTTTGAATGCTTTTTCCAATTCACAAATTATTCACGAGTGTATTGAGCAGTACTAAAGTTGTGAAGCATATTCTGAGTAGTACTAGTTCTGAAAAAATTGTGTAAAAAGCATATTCTGAGTAGTAGTTCTGAAAAATAGTCTAAAAAGCATATTATTCTGAGTAGTAGTTCTGAAAAAATAGTCTAAAAAGCATATTATTCTGAGTAGTAGCTATGACAAAATAGTCAAATCTTTTTTAAAATTGAATTTTGAGTCCAATGCAACTGGTTATTTGTTTTGTTTATTCAGGTGCTGACATCAAAGAAATGCAGAGCCAGACATTCTCAAGTAACGTGAAGAAAGGTCTTTTGAAAGATTTCGAAAAGATAAGAGGATGCAGGAAACCTATCATTGCCGCTGTCAATGGTTTTGCTGTAAGTGCATTAGTAAATATTTTCAAGTGTATAGTGTGTAGAAAAACTTAATTCAATTTTTAAAATTGTTTTCAATTCTATTTATATTTCTTAAGACGCCACCTGAGAGAATTTCGCAGGCATTAAAACACGTACGTATTTATAGAATAGAATGACTTTTTTATTTGTTGACGTAGCGAAGTTTGCTCATTAATGTCTACTCTACCACTTAACCACGTCGTTAGCAAAAAATACAAATACATTACAAAATATACAGTAAATATATGTAAGAAGCTGGCTGCTCTACATTCACGCTTCTTCTTTCTAATCATATGAACCATATGACTTGTTAATAATTTACTAATGTTGTTTATCAAACTATCATTGAATGTTTATATTTGTACAGTTTAAGTTATTGAGATTATTTATATTATAATTGACATTAAAAATCGATTTTCTAAAGTAAATGAAAATCTTTCGTCAATTATTCATTAATGTGCGAAGTAAGATCATTATAAATCGATTTTTTTGTTCAACATGCCGAAAAAAGGTAAGAGTGAATTTTCAATTGATATTGATAGGAAATTGTTTTGGAAAAATTCTCGGGGAAAATTGGACAAAATGCAAAATTCTGGCTGGAAGATTTTGAGAAAGAATGTATCCGTTACAATATCCACAACGATGAAGAAAAAATAACATGTTTAAGACTATTTTTAGAAGGGAGTTCTGAAGATTGGTATACTTCCAACAATATAAATTAGGATTGAAAAATTGGAATTTGTGGTCAAAAACATTTCTCCAAACTTTTTCTAATAAAGGCTGGTCAAATGTGAGATATGCATATTCATTCAAATACATTGAAAATTTTGGATCTATGCTTGATTATGCTTTGAAGAAGGAACGATTATTGCTTGAATATAAGAGAACTATGACAGATGAATCTAGAATCTCACATATTGTTGTGGGACTACCAGTTCATATTCAGAATAGATTAGATAAGGAAAATATCGAGACCACAGAAGATCTGATGAATGAGATTCAAAAATATGATTCATTCACAAACTCAAACGGACATAGTCATATAAATAGCCAGAAAAAAGACTCAACAAAGATGGAAGAGATAAGAAGAAAGAAAACTCCTTGTTCTGTATGTACAGCCTTGGGAAAACCAAATCGCTTTCATCCTGCAGAGATCTGTAGGAATAGAAATAAAACAGTGAATTTCACAACCTGTGAGGAAAATACACTCGATGTTGATAACTCAAAAAACTGAATAAGCCGGCGTGTAAGTTCATTCCATTGATTACAGTTAATGTACTAGTTGATAAAAAGAAGATTGTAAAAGGGGTTTATGACAGTGGCTCAAATATCACTCTAATAAATCAGAAAATTGTTGATGAGCTGAAGACAAAACTTATGAACGACCATAACCTTTTTCGAACTATTAGTGGTGTGAATTTTACAAATCGCCGGGCCAAAATTCCAATGAAAATCAATAAAATCGAAGAAATATTAGATGTATATGTTGTGAAGAACAATAATTTCTCTTATGACTTACTTCTTGGATTGGATGCAATAAAAAAGTTCAAATTGATACAGAATGAAAATTTAGAAATTTTACAGAAGGTTGATGACAAAACAGATGTTGAAAGATTGAATTATGAGTCATCTGTCTTCTCTGTAAATATCGAAAGCAATCTGAATAATTCAATTTTATTTTATTAAGATAATTATTATCTTGATACTGAAAAGAGACAATTATGTATTGGCAATATTGGTTGATAGGACGGAAGTTTACAGTGATCACAGACCACAAACCATTGGAGAATCTTAGAGTGAAAGCACGAACCGATGAAGAATTGGGAGATCTTGTATACTACCTATTGTAATATGATTTCACATTGATATATAGCCCAGGAAAAGGAAATGTTGAAGCAGATACTTTATCAAGAAATCCAGTTTTAGAGCACTTTGAAGGAAATGAAGACATTTTAACAGTTGTGAATTTGATATCTATACAAGAAATAAAAGACGATCAAGAAAAAAACAAAGAAGCAATAATGAATAATAGGAATGTTTAATATAAAGAGGAAATATTCTACAAATGTATGAAAGGAAACAAAAGAATCTTCCTTCTCAAGAAAAGGGTAAAGAATTGATTGAGAAAATTCATTTTCAACTAGGACATATCGGAACTCACCACACACTATTACACATACGTCCACATTACTACTTTTCCAACATGGATGAAATGGTCAAGCGCTATTGTGATTCGTGTCATATATGTAAGAAGAATAAAACAAGAAGAGGTCGCTCAATAGGATTACTTTCACAATTGGGTCCAGCTAGTGAACCGTATGAGATCATGTCGATAGATACTGTTGGAGGGTTTGGTGGAAACAACTCAACAAAACGATACCTACACATATTGGTCGATCACTTCTCTAGATATGCATTCACTTCAAGCTCTAGCGGTCAAACTACTAAAGAATACATTTGTTTGCTAGATCCTATCTTACAAAACCATTCTGTCAAGATCCTATTAGCTGATCAATATGCGTCTATCAAATCAAAAAATTTTAGAGATTACCTACTCGAAAAAGGTGTTACAATGGTGTTCACATCGGTAGATTGCCCACAATCAAATGGTCTTAATGAGCGGCTAAACCAGACATTGGTGAATCGTATTAGATGCAAAGTGAATAGTCCAGAAGGAAGAACGCAGACGTGGTCGAAAATAGCGGAAAGTTGCACATCAGAATACAACAAGACAATCCATAGCACTACTAAATTTACACCAAGATATCTGCTATTGGGAGAGGATTTGGAAATAATACCATCACAACTGAGGAAAAAACGAAACTTACAAATAGACAGAGAAGAAGCAATAAAAAATTCCAATTTAAACCACAAACGGAACAAACTGAGATGTGATAAGAACAGAAGAATATATGGTTTCAAGGAAAAAGAACTAGTGTATATAGAAAAAGGGAACAAGTTGAATAGAAATAAATTAGATGAAGTTAGAAGTGGACCGTTCCCCATTATAAGAAGAATATCAAATTCAATGTATGAAGTGGCCTGCGGAATCAATGGGAGTGAACCAATCATCTGTCACTCAAGCAAATTGACACCTTCGAGGAAGTTTCTCGTTCAAGGGGGGGAGATGTAAGAAGCTGGTTGCTCTACATTCACGCTTCTTCTTTCTAATCATATGAACCATATGACTTGTTAATATTTTTTTACTAATGTTTGTTTATCAAACTATCATTGAATGTTCATATTTGTACAGTTTAAGTTATTTGAGATTATTTATATATTATAATTGACATTAAAAATCGATTTTCTAAAGTAAATGAAAATCTTTCGTCAATTATTCATTAATGTGCGAAGTAAGATCATTATATATATATAGATAGATAGATGCCTTTTATTTCTTTCTTTATCCGGCGCTACAGCCCTAGGTGAGCTCTGGCCTCCTTCACAACACACCTCCATTCTTCCCTGTTCATGGCTCTTTCCTTCCATCCTCTTACCCCCATCTTTCTCAGGTCATCCATCACTTGGTCCACCCACCTGTTCCTTGGCCTACCTTTCTTTCTTCTGCTGTGCAACTTGCTATTAAAAACTATTTTCGGCATTCTAGCCTCACTCATCCTCATCACATGCCCCAACCACCTTATTCTTTGGGCTTTAATGAAGCGTACTATATTTCTCTTTTATTAATGCTTCTATTTCCTCATTTTTCTTATTCGCCATTGCTGCTCATTAATCTGAACGGGACCGTAAATTCTTCTTAGTATGGATCTTTCAAAGATTTTTAATGCATTTTCGTCAGCCATATTCATCACCCAAGTTTCTGCCGCATATGTTGCCACTGGACGCAACAATGTTCTATATATTGTTATCTTGGTGCTCCTGCCGACCAACTTACTTTTAAATAATCTAACATGGCATAGTAGGCCCTATTAGCTGCTTGAATCCTTTCTTTTATAAAAGCATTATTACCTGTGGCATTTATTGGGCATCCTAGATACTTGAAGTTCTCTACACCTGCAAACTTTTTGTTATTCACGTAGATATTTCTTGGTACTCTGGACTTGATTGCTGACACACACAGATATTTACTCTTGTTCTCATTTACAACCAGTCCGACTTTTCGTGCTTCAATTTCCAGGATTTTATAAACTTCTTTCAAGCATGCCACACTTCTAGCCATTATTACCACGTCATCCGCATATGCACATACTTGATGCATCTTGTTGAATATGGTACCTCTCTGATC
>NW_024091133.1:0-22986 GCF_014356525.2 Nilaparvata lugens | reverse complement strand
AGCCACTATTCAATCGCTGAACATTAAACATACAGAATTTTCGGAAAAATCTACCTATAATCGATTTATAATTGATGTTACTGGGGGAAATTTGAAGAAAAACTCATGTTATCAATATGACTTCTATAATAGGAATTCCCAATTTTCTGGATTATTTTACAGTACTTTCTTCGAATTGATACCCTATTGGATGATTAAAAAAATTAATAAAACAATATTGAAACTTGAGTACCCTCTATTATTTAAAATATTACGACGACTAGTTTCGACCATAGGTCATTTTCAAGTTGAAATCTATTGGATGATTATTTATTATCATAATATTCACCAGTGATAATATTCATGACGTATTTTTCAATCTTTCAAGTAGATGATATCGTTTCTGAATAATTATTCTGTAAATATTCAATCTTCACTTGCCAATTATTGTATAATATTGATAAAAAATTATTTGGAAATCACACTGAATTTAAGTTTCATCTAGAAAGCATGATCTTAATTATAACGGAATAAGAATGCTTAGGAAGAAATGAGAATGTGCTGAAAGGGGAAGCTAGATTATTCACTTCAGGCTCGCGTAATTTGTCTCAGAGAGCCTAATAGGGCTCATCTGTTGAATGTTGTTCTAGGAACCTACGTCTCATATTCAACGTCTCAACCCGATCCCAGCAGAACGAAGGACTTTTTAGCTCAGTTTAATCTTCTTTGAGAAGCTCATCTTGAAAATCGAGCTAACACGGGTAGTTTTCCAGAAGAGGACGTGGAAAGACTTATGAGGATCCGACCTTGAACTTTTAAAGACAGGTGTTTGTGAAGGATTAGACCAAAAAACTTCAAGGTTTGATGTCTTGTCTCTACTTTACATCAATACGTAGTGGATCAGGATAGGATTTACTGCACTCTATACCCCGTGATTTGGCACTTTATTTTATTTTTGCTACGGAATTATAACAATGACATAAAATTATGATAATAATAATATCGAGTTACCTGGCTGGCTCAGGTCAGAGCTTTCATGTCACACTTGTCAATTTTCCAGAGTCAGGGCCTCTGAGATGACCTGAAACTGTTCTAAGACAGCCGGGACCGATGGTTTAACACGTCCATCCGAAACACAGGAGTGGCCCGAGAAAAATATCTTGCTCGGGCCGGGATTAGAACCCGAGCCTCTGAATTATAAAGCCTGCATCTAATCACTTTTGAACAATTAATTACGACATAGCAGTCAGGTATTTATATAAATAAAAGCTATTAGCTTCACTGTTGATGAAGGGCCTAGTGTCCAAAAGCGCTACACTAATGTAAGTAGAAGCTAATAGCTTTTATTTATATAAATATACCTGACTGCTATGTCGTAATTAATTGTTCAAAAGTGACTATTTTACAAGCAGTTCGTAATGGAATCAAACATTGAAGAGCCTGCATCTAATCAACTCAACTACGGCAACTCCAATGACATAATAAATAATGGATATGAAAAGTATAATAGTAGAGGTTCAGTGCTTCTAGCTATCAGTTGCATACGGCAGAATAATCACAACAATATTCAAATGTTATTCTAATCCATGTATAGCATCCTGTTATTAAAGAAATACAATATAGCACCAACACAAACTAAATAGTTATATTGCATTATCTGTGTTAAATAGTTAGGCTAGTTACACACACATCGATTTTTGGTCGTACGATATTTTGCCGTCACTATGAATTCTATCAGATTAAACGGAACTTGGCAAACATCATATGTTTGAAATCATCTGTTCAATCTAATAGAATTTATAAGGACGGTAAAATATCGTACGACCAAAAATCGATGTGTATGTAACTAGTTACGAGAAATTCACGAATGACGCATCATCACGTCTCAACTACTGGACTGATTACTCCAAATTTTGAAAATAGATTTTTAATTTATAGATGTTATAATATATTGCACTAGCAGGTAACCAGTGCTTCGCAAGGGTCTAATTGGAAACTTGAGAATCTGAAAGCCTGACCGACTGAATTCTTGACGAATTCAAAATAGGCCTATATCCATCATCGGTAAAGTAAGAATCTATTTTAAAAATTTGGAGTAATCAATCCAGTAGTTGAGACGTGATGATGCGTCATTCGTGAATTTCCTCTTCCCTTCATGTATTGGCCGATTCTTTCATTTATTGTAAATCATATACCTATATAATAGATGGGGCGATAGAGAACAGCAGCTAGGACATGACAGGCTGGGTTGGCTTGTGGGGTTGGCTCACGGCGTAGCTATGCAACACTGCAAAACACTCAAGCAAAACAGTAATTCTCACTTTCTTGAAGGCGTCAATGGTGATAAAGAAGTACAGTTTCTAACAGCTAAATTAATCTGCAGGTTTCATGTTAAGTAGAATCTATGTACTCGTTTATTTTTTTTGTAAAATTAATGTTGAATCATACAGATTTATGTTGAGCCTCACTGCTTCTCAGAGAACCTATAGATTTATGTTTGAGAAGGTTTTATGTTGAATAAAATCAGTTATGTTACGTGGCTCAAATCAAAAGTATCTCCCAGCCCCATTTTCTAGAAGCTTTTGAAGAATATTATCATAGAGTGAAGATACCGTTTAATTACCTTGCTTATTTGTATCTGATTTTACTCAAATACTACAATCTCAAAGTTGAACAATGTTATTATTTGAGCTTTAATACTGATCAACCCTTATTCCTATATTTCAGAACAAGTTCAAATATTATAAAATATCTTCCATGTCTTTTGAATGATTTTCAATCCCATCAATATGGAAATCGAGCAGCAATGAAAAACGTTTAATTAGTTTGAAAATCTCATTTGAGATCAGAGATACTCATATTATATGAAATAATTTTCTTGAGGGATCAGTTCGTTTGATAATAATACTGAAGATGGAGCCCACAAAAGCTCTTAGGCTTGTGCTGCGTGGGTGATGAGTGAGAGGAATGGTAATGAGAGATGACGACTACTTTTTAGGTAGTTGGGACCGACGGCTTATCGTCTCCTTCGAAAGATATAATGGGGTGGCCGTATCTGTAATTGTTCTGTGGTCAAAAACTTTTGCCTTGTTCGAGATTCGAACTCGGGTTCTCTTGATTATCAGACCGGCGCGTTATCACTTTCTCCAAAGATATACCCGTTTTTGAACGGCTTCATAAGAATATCTATGTAGCAAACCTGATACAGTTATCATGAAGCCTGGTATGCTAGTATGTTCCCTACATTATTTAATTTCACTTCTTTTACTGAATATACAGTATCGTAGCCAGGATTTTGAAACGGTGTGGGGTTGACCGGAAACTGGTTTTCTATAGACTTCACCTTGTGGGATTTGATTGGTGGGGGGTGAGTGTCATCTTGGATTTTTGGGCTTCTGTTTCAGGCTCATGGTGGGGGAGGGGGTTGAGAACTAGAAACTTCCCTTTCGCTACGCCACTATATGAAGATAATATGTATGATATCAAGCATATCTAATTATGAGTTTACTGATAACATGTATTTTCTGCCAGCAAAAAATGGACTACCCATATTACAATTTTTGGATGATAGGCTACGGTCACCCCTCCGGTGTATGCCCAATACTGTAGGGTTTGAAACCCTCTTGAACGTTGCAAAGTTTGAGGTTGATTCCTTTTTTCATTTATGAAGTATTACTTATTCAGTTTTCATTCCATTCATGGATGAATGGATTTTGACTCTATTTGCAGACAATGAAATGATGCTGACGAGTGAATCAGGTGGAACCGGGCAGAGAGATAAGCGCTTCTTGGAATGGAATGGCGGAGCAGTGGAGCAGAAGCGAGCACCAATCCACCTTTTGCAACCTTCATTCGATCCGGATCTGATAGAACGTGATAAGCGTGAAACACATGGGGGATTCGTCCACTCGGATCGCAGTCATGAGGATGAAAAAACCTACCCAGCCGCTTCAAGAAGTACCCGGTCGCTACAATAAATTTTCTTCCATTTAACCTATAAATCCTATCAACAATTCTTCCAATCATATCATTCCGGTGAATAAAAAATTGTTACATCATGGTGTTTGAGATTATACAATATCGAATAATAGAATATACTGGTTTGTTCAGTTTTTAAATCCACATAAAAGTACCTACATGACATTTGAAGCTTCTAGCTTTGATGAATATTTTTAATATTACATTTTTGGTGACGAGATTTGTTTTTAAAATATATAAATTACTCGTTTTAAGGTTGTGCAAAGGCTAGAAATGAACTTTTCGCTGGTGATATTTTTCAAAGAATTTCGAAAGTTTTCTCAGGAAACATTTTTTTTTTCCAATCATTAATTTTTGAGATATGAGCGCCTAAAGTTGAAATTTTTGGAACAGAACATTTCAAATTCGGTAGGCGATAAATCCATGAGATTTAGAGGATAGCTTCTTTATGGTATTGTTCATCAAGTAGAATTTTTTTTTGAATATCAACTTTTGAAAAAGTTATTCAATTTACCAAAAATATATTTTTAACTGGAAGCTATTTTTGGTCATTTTCAGTGAATTGAATAACTCTCTAAAAATTGATATTTCCAAAAGTTTTTGTTTCACTAGATCAACAATACCATGAAGAATCTATCCTCTAAATTTGATGGGTTTATCTCCTACCGAATTTGAAATGTTCTGTCCCAAAATTTTTAACTTTAGGCGCTCATATCTCTATAAGTAATGATCAGAAAAAAATGTATTTTGAGAAAACTTTTCCATTTTGATAGCTCGATGATAATTATACAAATTCAAAAACTTTGAAATCACCAGTAGAGAGTTTATTTCTAGCCTTCGCACAGCCTTAATAACTTGGTGTAGAAAGGTAATCAATAAATTATGATTCGTTGTCAATTCAAATTTATTTCCACAAAGTATGTACACAAATTTAACTATAAAAGATAATGCAATTCACCACAATCAATTCAAATAAATAACATTCCTTATTAAAAAACGATAAAAGCATTAATACTTCCATTCCTAACTAGTAAGAGTTATAATGCACAATCAAACTGAATGGATTGAGGATTATCATTACACTATTATTCAACACTTCAAATAGCATACGCTTGGTAAAAATCTACTGGCATAAGTGAGAACTTGTCCGCTAGTAGGAGTAGCGCCCTAATACTAAGAGAGGAAAAAATTGTATAAAAAATAAAAATAAAATAAATGCTGCATTCCGGGATTTCTAAACATCCGTAATTCTAATCATACGGATCCTTCAACAATATGTAAAAAGAATATTTTGCAAGAGATTTTCAAAATGGAAGCTCTATTATTATGATATCAAAATAGTATTCTTGGATTATTCAGTTTTTTATTTTCCATGTAATATACTTCGTTATTATTTGTTGATTTATTAGATCGTTTGAGATACTATTAAGCTGTTCCTCATTTTATTGATTATTTTGTGCGTTATTAGGTAGCAGAAACATTAACGAAGCATTGGAGGTATTTTCCTCAAGTAGAATTCAATAGATGGATTCAATATCATGCTCCAATCTTCCAATTACAGAAAAACATTGTTCCTCCGTTTCCAGGAGATCGAGATGCATATGAATCCTCCCGATGATCAAAGTAAGGGATTTATATCAATACATTGATTCTACGAAATAGGTACTTAGTTTGTCCTTCAATCACATACTTTAATCTCTTATTTAGATGTCGATAGTTCTGAATACATAATTATGTTTTTGCTCAACTAGTAATGTGAATTTAATCATTGACAACAATATGATCCAGTCCTATTTTCGTATCTGTTTTGACACAGAAAATTGGAATTTGTACTATCCATTATTCATGAGAAACAAAAAACGCATAATGATTACGCATAATGACTTGATAGAATCAATTAAATCTCCGAGTTAAGTATCTACTAGGATATTGAAATGGCATTTTGGGATGTAACATATGATGGATGAATACGATGTATACAAGAGGTGATTGAAAAAAATGAGCATGAGAGTTTATAGGTGACATGTTTTTCAGAAGAAGCAATCATGTTTACTGTTTCTTACCCTGAATATTGTACTTCTTAACCCGATGTGATTGCTTCTTGTGTATTGTTCACAACGATTGAGTTGGAGACAGTGATTCAAAATTATTGACTTGGATTTTTTACCAACGAGACGTTTTCCATCTTGAAACTCTCATATTTTCATTATCTATTATCCCTTCAAGCACAGACTTGGACAGTAATTGATAATTCGTATTCTCCTTTTCAGATTTTATTATACAGTTTTGAGCTTTCAGATTACGTTAAATCTCTTCCATCCTTATCATTCCTCTATCATGCTTAATGAGACTTCATTTTTGTACATTTGCATCACGGAAAGTATCATCTTCTTTTCCTGTCCTTGACAAACAACAACACTAATAATCAGTATTCCTTCTCCTCATCTCTCTTATCAAATCTTTGGATCCAGAGATATTCATAAAGCTTTTTTGTGGACTAATAATTTTCCCATTGTTGTAATTATAACAATGGAAAATAATAAAAAGTTCAGAATTATAACTTAGATTGCTAGAGACTGGTATGCTTGCGCTGTCGTGTTCTTCAAACTCCATGGGGATATGTAATTTCAGAGAAAATTAATCATGAAAGAGATTTTCATAAGATGAGAAGATGAGGTTTGAAGTACCTTGCAGAATTATAATGATATGATTTGTTGTATACTATGAACTTGTTCTGATAGAGGAGAGTGATACACTTGACATTAATATCATACAAGGGACTCTTACGTCATTTCCAAGCAACTTGAAAAGTGCACAAGCCATGAAATTGTTGTCAAGCTCAGTTGTTGACATCTGAAACAGCTTGGTTCGTTATAAGTTACCAAGAAACGAAAATTGGCTCACGAAATGTTCCCGGAAAATTCGAAGGTTATACAAATCTTTCAACTCTCCCACGTGGGGATTTGAACAATAAAGTTGAAGATTCTTCAGAACAAATTCAATTTCCCATTCCAAAAAAGTATTCGCTACAGGAGAGAGTGGACCAGTTTACTGGTTGGGAATTTTTTAACACAAGAATAGGATCGGTATAATGCTAATCATTTATAGAAGGAATTAAGAGATCCGTTAAGAGTTCTTCACATACAAATCAAAATGATCTGTTTCTGTCATACATAATAAATAATTGAATATATTAAGTAATTTGTAGTATATTAAAGGGAAATGTTCAAAGGTTTGATAATCTCCCCTCTTATTAAATTTTTGTGTCATGGAAATTGATGGAGTGAATAAAAATAATAATGAAGTGGAGCTAATTATAAAAATGCATTTCAAATCACTACGAGATTGTTGAATATCACATTCATTCAGTCAAAAAACACATGCATAATATATTTTAGTGATATAGTACTATCTTTGTTGTGAGTGAGATATATTATTCCATTGATATTGTGGGAAATTCAATGATACAGAAACATGACAGTGCTATTGTTTTCTTCTAATTACACTTGGAATGGTAGAGTACTGCTGGAAAAAATGTTTTGAGTTTTTTCACGTAAATACTTGATTGCAATTGTTGATAATCTCCTGTTACTCAATTATTATGTTTGAATATCTCATCTTTATAACATACACTGTATTTACTTCTATGAGGCAACTCTTGTGACAACAATGATACCATCAAATAAGTACATTCTACTATCAAGTTGTATTAATTGACAATGATCCAGTTAGTTATAAAGAGCTCAAACTATCCAATTCATTTTTCATGAAGAGACCTTAAAGAAAAAAGCTTTATGAAAAGGCCTCATATACCTGTACAACTTGAGTCTGCTCACAAAATTTGAACAAGGTAGGCACTTTGATGAACTCTAAGATTCAGAGAACTCATTATCTGGTGTATAAGTTTCTGTAGAAGCTTTGAATTGATCCATACATCTCACACGTATTTGTGGAGTAGCGGTGCTTCCTCATGAAGTTTGTTCGCAACACTCAGATGAGATTATTATCGAGGGAGTGCAGAGTAACAGAAGTTCATGAAATGTTATAGTTTGGAGTGTTATTCTCTGTTTATAAGAAACATTAGATGGGTAGAAAACGTGTATTATACATATAAACGTGAGAGAATGAAGGCTTCAATATAGGAGTATGTATGAAATATATATATTATTATCATAATATTAAGGTATTAACCATGACGATTGAATTCTCATCTTCGTTGAAATATAATTGAGCTAGCAATATTTTCATAAGAAGTGCTTAGCACAGCTCTCTTACCTACCAAATTTAGTGACCACAGAAGTCAGGGAAATCATGAGCCCCCATTTCAGGTCGGAATCAACATATGTATAATTTGTTTATATTATTATATTGACACCAAAATAACTGAAATTTCCACTCAATTAATACATGAGAATATTATATTTTCAATCAGTCTCGGTGCTGATTATAGGATATAAAATGTATAGTCAATTGTGCCTAAAACTTTCATTTCGTGACTGCTGATTTCCCCTAGTCAATATGTACTACCAAAAGACAATCAGGCTTGAATCTGTATCAGTATCAAGCAAGTAATCGAATCATATTAAAATATAAGATTGATTGTACATTAATGTTGCAAGCAAAAGACTTGTGCTCAGCTGAATCGGGCCAGCCCTATTTGACTGGTGGTCCAACAATGTTATCTAATGGTGTCCACCAAAAAATAAAATACCACTAGTCGGACCTTCAACCACTCACGCTACAAACATTTCAAAAACTAGAGGTTCATTTCGAAAAATACATCAACTTAAAAATGATCAACCCCTGATTTGTTCTGTAATTGAATTCTATAATCGTAATGAAGATTGACGTAGCTAATGTAACGTCAGCAAGAATATTTCTTTTCATGAACTTCAATTCGCGGATTCGCTCAATACATGGATCTCATTATTAATGGCTGATGTCATCCCAATGGATGATTACCACTATATTTAACTGGGAAGCATTCAAAATTACAAAAAAGCATGATAGTATGTAGTTATTGATAGCCTAATTACGCCCGAAGCGGTATTGAACGTTTAATTACAGCGATTATGATTTCGGGCATTTGCGACTCCACACAATTCAGATTGTGTTTGGGAGTTATTATCAGATCATTCGATTCTAATATTCCCGGTTCAGCAATATAAACGATATCGGCCATGAAACTGTGATTATTGAGACTGATGGAAAAATGAACATTCGCTGTATTGATATTTTTGAAAATATCATTAATAAAAATCCATATTTTTAAGGATTCAAAAATATTCTTAGTTTTGAAATATCTAGCACATACTTTCTTTCTAACAAGGCTCTTGTAATACATTTTCAATTCTCACTTCATTTAATTTAAACTGCTGTTCCCATTCTTTCATACTTTTCCTTGCTTCACACTCATACCCATTGTACTTTTTTCATTTCTTCTCTATTACCCCCTGCACCACCATACTCATATCTTCTGTTTCCGCTATATGCTCAGCCTAGAAACATTCTGGAGCTAATCCATACTCCATGTATGAATTCTGCTGCAAATATTGTTTTATATTTCCAGATACCTAACTTCTTATTTCCACAATTATTTATATCAATGATTAATGATATCTTAATATTTTAAATAATAATTCATTACCATTAATTAACTATTTGTTCATGTTTATATTGTATTCAGTTACATTACACATTCCCTGATGTGCTCGTCAGCCTTCTATTATGTATCACCATCAGTATATTCCTCAATATCCTTCTTCTTCTTCTCTGTCTCTTCCCCGCATGCCGTTAAAGCGTTGGGGTAGCCTCGACCCATCTTCTCCACTCCCGTCGATCCGCCGCCAGTCTCCTCATCTCTGGAACACTCTTTCCCCTTCTCCTCCCTATTTCCTCTATTCTGTCCTCGTACGAATACCTTGGACGGCCCACTGTTCTTTTGCCCTGTACTCTGACATTTACATACTGTTTGGCCTTTCTATCATCCCCCATCCGCTGTATATGCCCAAACCATCCAAGCTGCCTCATTTCTATCCTCTCGCTCACATCTCTCATGCCAACTTCCTCTCTTATCCTGGTGTTTCGAATCCTATCTCTCCTGGTCTTTCCTACTGATTCCTGTGACACTTCATTTCCACCGTCCTGATTTTATTCTCATGGCATGATTTAATGGGCCAGCTTTCACTCCCGTACAACATGATGGGTTCAATTACTGATCGATAGACGTGATTTTTAATTCTTTTTTCTATCTCTCTTTCCCAAAAATGCAATCTTGATTGCATAGTAGGCCGTAGATCCCTTTCTCACCCTATTCATCACTTCCAGATCTATTTTTCCGTCCTCAGAAAACATTGTACCAAGGTATTCGTACTTCCCTACCTGTTCGAGCAGTTCTTCACTCACCATAATTTGAATATTCTCTCTCCCTCCTCTTGAAACCACCATCACCTTACTTTTACTCACATTCATAATCATTCCTCTTCGTTTCAGCTCCTCAGCCCATTCTGTCACTGATTGTTGGAGTTTCTGCTGAGTATCAGCAATCAGCACTATATCGTCCGCATATAGGAGAGCTCTTGCCCCAATCGGTCGCATGTTCCAATACCCTACCATCATATTCTGGGTCCTTCTCTTGCACACCTTATGGATCTCATCCATCACTAATATGAAGAGTAGGGGACTCAGACTGTCACCCTGTTTTACCCCCATCTCCATACCAAATTCATGGGACATTCCTCCACATATTCGCACTTTCGCTCTCATTCCTACATTGACACTAATGATGGCCTTGATCAGCTTTTCAGGTACTCTCTTTCTTTTAAGGCTTCCCATATCACCTGTCGTGGAACTGAGTCAAAAGCAGCCTTCAGGTCTAAGAAAGCTAAATAGACAGGCTTTCCCCTCTCTAAAAATTTTGAGCATATATTCCTCAGCGATGACACATGCTCCTGGGCCTGTCTACCCGGCCTAAACGCTGCCTGTTCCTCCTCCATCTCTTGCTCTACAACTTTGCGCAAACGTTTCTCCTCAATATCCTTGTAATTTTAACGTGCATGTCGCTGGCCCGGCCACATTCGAATTTAAACAAACCAACTATGCCAAGATTTTCTACCTATTTTCTACCTCCAATAAAAGATTTTCTACCTCAACCCAAAGGGAATTATAGAGGATTGTAAGTTTTCACCCACCCCCCTCGCCTATCACCACACACGAAAACTCGTTTCTAGTCTTGCCATGATTGAATTTCTGAAAAACTAAATGAGCCAATATGTAGTACACAAGCTCTGCTATCATATTCCACGAAGAACGGAATCGATAGCTCATCACTAGACAAAGTTATTGAGTGTTTAAAGATTACCCCCCCCCTCATAACAGCATGTCTCTGGCCCGGCCACATTCGAATTTAAACAAACAAACTATGCCAAGATTTTCTACCTATTTCTACTATTTCTACCTCCAATAAAAGATTTTCTACCTCAACCCAAAGGGAATTATAGAGGATTGTAAGTTTTCACCCACCCCCCTCGCCTATCACCACACACGAAAACACATTTCTAGTAATATTTTCAAACTGTCCAAAAATCCACTGTTTCTTACTCAGCCGCCAATTTGTTACTCACACTACTATCTCAACCAAGGAATCTCAGACAGTTTCAAAATTATTTGTAGATAATTTCGTACCCTGGAACAGTGCCTTGAATATTGGTAGGGAAACTTGGGATAATTGGTAGTGGTTGATTTTAAAAATAAGCATGTATTGAACTATGTTTTGAATTGTTTCTGATGAAATACCATATAACAAATAATAATGTTGGGAAATAAACATAAAACAACTTATTACATAAAAAATGCATTGCAAGACGTACCTTTACTTCATCAATAACTATAATTGAACATATGATACACTAATTAATATTTGAAATACCTTTATAAAATCACAACTAATTGTTCACATTCTGCAAACAGAAAGGAGAATAGAAAAAAACATCTTTATTTGCAATGGATGAAAATCGCCAAACTATGTGAACATATAAGATACACAAATTAATATTTGATTACCTTTATACAATCGAAACTAATCGTTCACATTTTGCAAACAGAAAGATAAGAAAAATCATCATAATTTGCAATGGATGAAAATTGCAAACTATTCGTTCATAAGATGCACAATTAATATTTAAAATACCTTCATACAATCGAAACTAATCGTTCACATTTTGAAAACAGAAAGATAAGAAAAATCATCCTAATTTGCAATGGATGAAAATTGCAAACTATTCGTGCATAAGATGCACAAATTGATATTTAAAATACCTTTATACAATCGAAACTAATCGTTCACATTTTGAAAACAGAAAGATAAGAAAAATCATCCTAATTTGCAATGGATGAAAATTGCAAACTATTCGTTCATAAGATGCACAAATTAATATTTAAAATACCTTCATACAATCGAAACTAATCGTTCACATTTTGAAAACAGAAAGATAAGAAAAATCATCCTGATTGCAATGGATGAGAATTGCAAACTATTCGTTCATAAGATGCACAAATTATATTTAAAATACCTTCATACAATCGAAACTAATCGTTCACATTTTGAAAACAGAAAGAATAGAGAAATCATCCTAATTTGCAATTGATGGAAATCGCAAACTATATGAACATATGATACACAAATTAATATTTGAACTACCTAGTATAATTATAAATTTGATTCAAGTCAATGAATCAATGTATGTGAGAGTAACGTATTGAAGATTTAATAAAATAATAGAATAAATTTATTTGTTTCAAGCACATATGCTAATACAAACGAGTTGAGTTGAATACAGTCATTACATTCTATGATATCACATTACTGGTATGTCTTAAATCATGCTTTAAATATATATCACAAGTAAGAGTACTTTAGTAAGTATATGTTCCTAATATACAGAAGAATAGATCTATCACATTCGACAAATTTGAAATTTTAAAAAAAATATCTATCTGTACATTTTCATGTAATAACAATCCCAGATCTATCAATCATAGCACTCCCGTATAATATATACCTATACATATTTTATAAACGTGCAATAACAGTTCAACTACAAAAATAATGAATTTTTTGTAAAATTTATCCAATACTACATTTCTCACATACTAAAAAAATACCATTTATAGTAATCAACAATAATAACATTCCAGTTTTAAATATCTACCTATTCCTATTTTATAAACGAAACGAGTAATAACAGTATTAACTTCAACAATAATCATTCTAGACAAATATATCCAATAATACATTTTTATATAATAATCCGTCACACATACAATAATCTCTTCCAACTATCTTATTTTAGAGCTCAATCTATCCCCATCAAACTTACTTCATTCAGCTCACTGCATTCCCCATTTACCGTCTAAAATGAGCATCGAATACTTTTAATATTTTCAATGATAATCTCTGTTCCCTGACTATAATTATCGGACATTATTCAAGTGTTATTATCATAGATCTGATTTCGATTGCTTTCATTGTATACCCATACAAACGGTTGATTTTCTGCTCCGTAAAGTTCGAAAGTAAAACCATGAGTTTGTCATCGTCAGTAACCACATTTGTAGTGATTTTTTCTAAATAGTGTCTTCTTATTCCACCATACATCGGGCACCTTAACAGAAAATGCTCAACATATCCCTTTCTTTCAGTTTGTACTAGTTTTCCTTCCTTCAACTTGTAAGACTTAAGAAAACTTTCCTCTGTCCTGCCAATCTCCAACAGATTGCAACCCGCCAGATGCAACTGATTCTTCAACAAACACACCCAGTTACCTTGGTTATCTTGATCCTGTTGCGCCAACTCGTATAATCTATCAATGCATTCTCTGGGGTATCTCCTGTTAGCCATTGACATAACTCTACAGATGTATTTAATTGACTTGACGAATATAAAACTACTCAACCGTAGTCTTCCAGTCTCAATCTCAATGACCAGCTGGGAGTGCTTCTATTCAACAGGAGTAAACGCTTTAGAAAATAAAGCTTGGCTTCTCGCCAGTGTGAACTTGGAAGAGCATTTCCTAGAAGTACATCCAAAATTGACAGTTCTGGATGCAGAATCGATAGTTCTACAGTTCCTGGAGATTAATAACGATAGTTCCATTGAAATAGTCGAATAAATGGATTTGAAAAAATGCTCTTCCAAGTTCCACTAGAAAAATGTATTTTTGTCAGCAGAACACAGAGAAATGCTTTAATATCCTCGAATATGAGAGTTCTAGGCAGAGGAGGTCAACCTGAATATAGAACAGATGAGTTCCAATTGATAAATTCAATTGATAATTTTTATGGCTATTTGAAATTCAAAAAATCTGGTGTGGTACACTCACACAACTTTCCTTGCTCATATTCGAAACTACGATCAGACTTTTGTATATGTGTATATATAATTGTTTTCAGAGTACTTTTTCCTTTGTGTAAATTGTGAAATTCAATGATTTTTTAGTCGTCATTTTTTAAAGTCGTCAAAACAGCTGTTCTACAGATGAATATCTCGACTATGTGTTCTTTTTATGAACTGCTCTACCTACCTACCTCATGCACGAGAAGGGGTGGACCCCCCATTAGTTTCCCAGAAAGGAGACTCATGCCGTTAATAGAGCTGATAAATAACTATACAGAGTATGAATTTGAAAAAATCGGTCAATTTATTTTGAAAAAATCGTGAAAACATGGTTTTTTAGTAATTATCCGCCATTTTTCTCAAGAATATTACGGAGCTCCTGCAATTTTCCAAGGAAAAAACTCATGTCATTGATAGGACTTATGAATAGCTACCCATGGCTTGAATTTGAAGAAAATCGTTAGAGCCGTTTTCGAGAAAACCGTGAAAAACCTGGTTTTTGGTCATTATCCGCCATTTTTCTCAAGAATATTACG
Organism: Nilaparvata lugens; assembly: GCF_014356525.2. Lineage (NCBI taxonomy): Eukaryota > Metazoa > Arthropoda > Insecta > Hemiptera > Delphacidae > Nilaparvata > Nilaparvata lugens. The sequence goes on along the minus strand of NW_024091133.1, from coordinate 8,100 downwards.
GAGCTCATGGAATTTTCCCAGAAATGAGACTCATGCCAGTTGATAGTGCTTATGAATATCTATCTATCCATGGTATGAATTTGAAGTAAATCGTTAGAGCAGTTTTCGAGAAAACGGTGAAAAACATGGATTTTTAGTCATTATCCGCCATTTTTCTCAAGAATATTACGGAGCTCCTGAAATTTTCCCAGAAATGAACTTATGCCAGTTGATAGGGCTTAAAAATAGCTATTCATGGTATAAATTTGAAGAAAATCGTTGGAGCCGTTTTCGAGAAAACCGTGAAAAACATGGTTTTTTAGTCATTTTCCGCCATTTTTCTCAAGAATATTACGGAGCTCCTGAAATTTTCCCAGAAATGAGACTTATGCTAGTTGATAGGGCTTATAAATAGCTATCCATGATATAAATTTGAAGAAAATCGTTAGAGCCATTGTCGAGAAAAACGTGAAAAACATGGTTTTTTAGTAATTATTCGCCATTTTTCCGCCATCTTGAATTGAATTTTATTGAATTTCTTATTGTCGGGTCCTCATGGTATAGGGACCTTAAGTTTAAAATTTCAAGTCGATCGGTTAATTAGGAATGGAGTTATCGTGTTCACAGACATACACACACACACATACTTACACACACACATACACACACACACACACACATACACACACACAGACCAATACCCAAAAATCATGTTTTTGGACTCAGGGGACCTTGAAACGTATAGAAAACTTGAAATTGGGGTACCTTAATTTTTTTTGGAAAGCAATACTTTCCTTACCTATGGTAGTAGGGCAAGGAAAGTAAAAACGAGATAATTCACGTTTTCACCAGAAGAACACAGAATTCAAATATTTGAGAGATGGAAATCATAGTTCTAGGAAGAGGAGGTCATCCTGAATCGAGAACAGCTGAGTTCCAATTGATAAATTCAATAGATACATTTTTATTGCTATTTGAGATTCAAAAAAAACGAGATAATTCACGTTTTCACCAGAAGAACACAGAATTCAAATATTTGAGAGGTGGAAATCATAGTTCTAGGAAGAGGAGGTCATACACTAATACACACACACATACAGACCAATACTCAACCCACTTTTTTGGACTCAGGGACCTTGAAACGTATAGAAATTTAGAAATTGGGGTACCTTAATTTCTCGGAAAGCAATACTTCCCTTACCTATGGCAATAGGGCAAGGAAAGTAGAAGAAAATATAAATTATTCTGCCATTCTTCAGTAATTAATGATGCAATATGAACAACTCTCTCTCTCTTCATATTTACAAGAATTTCCAGGAAATGTCCCATTCGCATAACACAAGATATTCTTCAAATATTGATATATCACTACTATTCAATTAAATTTCAAAACAAGAATGAATTGTACAAGCACAGTTTTCAATGTTCAGTATTAGTGATAGTAGAGATAGATAGGAAATATCTTGGAGAATCACCCACAAAAGTTAAGTGCATCACATTTCTATAGTTGTTTTAGACTGAATGCAATGTTCAATAAGAAAAATGATCCCAATAATCCCGAGAACTACAGAGCGATTTCATTTACAAATGCAATTTACAGTAATAAAATTTGTAAGTATCTTGTTGACAAGATTGGAGAAGTGGATTTATGGTCGAGAAGTCATTAGTGAGAATCAAGCAGGTTTTCGAAAAGGATACTCCGCAATAATTGATAACATTATATTTTTTTTCAACGTAATTAAACATTCTCTATCCATGTGTAAAAGATTATACTGTTTCTTCGTCGATTATAAGGCTGCGTTCGATTCAGTATAGAGAGAAGCACTCTTTTATAGACTGGCCGAGATAGGAGTTTCAAGTGAATTTGTTAATTTAATAAGAGCGCTATACGGTCCAAATGCAAATCATCGATATGGTGCAAGGAGGAGCGTCAAACTGAAGACATAAGTATTGAAATCGGATTAAGGCAGCAGGGCTGTCTCATGTCTCCACTTTTGTTCACCTCATTTATTTATGATATTTTGGGAGGGGGAATCAGGATAGGAGATATGATATTGAACGCTCTTTTTATGCAGAACTTGTTATCATTTCCGACAATGTTACTGAAATGCAGAGAATGATCCATGGACTACATTTCTATTGTAATCGTTGGAGTCTAGTTATTAATATGGATGAATCAAAGATGATGGTTTTTAGAAATGGAGGAAAGCTGTGTAAAAGGGAAAAGTGGAAGTATGGAGGTGAACCTGTAGAAATTGTGAAGGAATATAAGTATTTAGGTTTAGTTTCACATCAACTCTGTCTTTATCAGCACATTTCAAGCAAAAATTAAGAACAGCAAAATTTGGAATTCAGAGTTTGTGGAATAAATTGATAGCAAATGACGATGTGACTGTTTCAACAAAATGGCAAGCTTTCAATGCAGTTAGTATATCTACGGTTACTTATGCAGCTCAGGTGTGGGGTTATCAGGAGAGAAACGATCTAGAAATATTCCATAGATTTTTTATTAAGCGTCTTTACTGGTTACCTAGAAATACTCCTAATTATATATTGTATTTGGAGACTGATGTAAAAGAAATGTATCTCCAAACTTTAAGAATGAACAGAGATTATGTTTTGAAAACAATAACATTATCAGATAACAGGTTCCAAAAAAAAATACAATACGAAGGCTCAAGTAAGTTTCGATGGTGCAAGGAGTGGAGAAGGCTGTTCGGTTTTAATGATATTAATTGGGTGGACCCAGTGACTCAGTCTGATGTATGGAAATTGGAAAGCTCGGATATAATTAATAAGATTGAAGGGGTAAAAGGAGGATTTTGAAGGAGTTTTCAAAATGTGAACGATTAGTTTTGATTGCATAAAGGTAGTTCAAATATTAATTAGTGTATCACATGTTCATATAGTTTACGATTTCCATCAATTGCAAATTTGGATGATTTCTCTAGTTTTCTTTCTGTTTTCAAAATGTGAACGATTAGTTTTGATTGCATGAAGGTAGTTCAAATATTAATTTGTGTATCATATGTTCATATAGTTTGCGATTACCATCAATTGCAAATTAGGATGATTTCTCTATTCTTTCAGTTTGGAAAATGTGAACGATTAGTTTTGATTGCATAAAGGTAGTTCAAATATTAATTAGTGTATCATATGTTCATATAGTTTACGATTTCCATCAATTGCAAATTAGGATGATTTCTCTAGTATTCTTTCTGTTTTCTGTTTCACTCCCGTGTTTCGGATGGACACGTTAAGCCGTCGGTCCCGGCTGCCTAAAAAGCAGTCGTTAGGTCATGTCAGAGGCCCTGAAATTGATCAGTTGCGACCTGAAAACTCTGACACCAGACCTGAGCCAGCCAGGTCACTCGATATTATTATTATTTTTTCTGTTTTCAAAATGTGAACGATTAGTTTTGATGGCATAAAGGTAGTTCAAATATTAATTAGTGTATCATATGTTCATATAGTTTACGATTTCCATCAATTGCAAATTAGGATGATTTCTCTAGTATTCTTTCTGTTTTCAAAATGTGAACGATTAGTTTTGATCGCATAAAGGTAGTTCAAATATTAATTTGTGTATCATTTATGTTCATATAGTTTGCGATTACCATCAAAATAGGATGATTTCTCTATTCTTTCAGTTTGGAAAATGTGAACGATTAGTTTTGATTGCATAAAGGTAGTTCAAATATTAATTAGTGTATCATATGTTCATATATGTTGCGATTTTCATCCATTGCAAATTAGGATGATTTTTCTATTCTTTCTGTTTGCAAAATGTGAACGATTAGTTTCTATTATATGAAGGTATTCTAAATATTAATTTGTGCATCTTATGAACGAATAGTTTGCAATTTTCATCCATTGGAAATTATGATGATTTTTCTTATCTTTCTGTTTGCAAAATGTGAACGATTAGTTTCGATTGTATGAAGGTATTTTAAATATTAATTTGTGCATCTTATGAACGAATAGTTTGCAATTTTCATCCATTGCAAATTATGATGATTTTTCTTATCTTTCTGTTTGCAAAATGTGAACGATTAGTTTCGATTGTATAAAGGTAATCAAATATTAATTTGTGTATCTTATATGTTCACATAGTTTGCAATTTTCATCCATTGCAAATTAGGATGATTTTTCTATTCTTTCTGTTTGCAAAATGTGAACGATTAGTTTCGATTGTATGAAGGTATTTTAAATATCAATTTGTGCATCTTATGCACGAATAGTTTGCAATTTTCATCCATTGCAAATTAGGATGATTTTTCTTATCTTTCTGTTTTCAAAATGTGAACGATTAGTTTCGATTGTATGAAGGTATTTTAAATATTAATTTGTGCATCTTATGAACGAATAGTTTGCAATTTTCATCCATTGCAAATTATGATGATTTTTCTTATCTTTCTGTTTGCAAAATGTGAACGATTAGTTTCGATTGTATAAAGGTAATCAAATATTAATTTGTGTATCTTATATGTTCACATAGTTTGCGATTTTCATCATAAAGATGTTTTTTCTATTCTCCTTTCTGTTTGCAGAATGTGAACAATTAGTTGTGATTTTATAAAGGTATTTCAAATATTAATTAGTGTATCATATGTTCAATTATAGTTATTGATGAAATAAAGGTACGTCTTGCAATGCATTTTTTATGTAATAAGTTGTTTTATGTTTATTTCCCAACATTATTATTTGTTATATGGTATTTCATCAGAAACAATTTAAAACATAGCTCAATACATGCTTATTATTAAAATCAACCACTACCAATTTTCCCAAGTTTCCCTACCAATATTCAAGGCACTGTTCCAGGGTACGAAATTAATCTACAAATAATTTTGAAACTGTCTGAGATTCCTTGGTTGAGATAGTAGTGTGAGTAACAAATTGGCGGCTGAGTAAGAAACAGTGGATTTTTGGACAGTTTGAAAATATTACTAGAAACGTTTTTTCGTGTGTGATGATAGGCGAGGGGGGGGTGGTGAAAACTTACATCCCTATAATTCCCTTTGGACTGAGGTAGATAATTTTTATTGGAGGTAGAAAATAGTAGGAAAAGTAGGTAGAAAATCTTGGCATAGTTGGTTGTTTAAATTCGAATGTGGCCGGCCAGAGACATGCTGTTACGTGGGGGGGGGGTAATCTTTAAACACTCAATAACTTTGTCTAGTGATGAGCTATCGATTCCGTTCTTCGTGGAATATGATAGCAGAGCTTGTGTACTACATATTGGCTCATTTAGTTTTTCAGAAATTCAATCATGACAAGGCTAGAAACGAGTTTTCGTGTGTGGTGATAGGCGAGGGGGGTGGGTGAAAACTTACAATCCTCTATAATTCCCTTTGGGTTGAGGTAGAAAATCTTTTATTGGAGGTAGAAAATAGTAGAAAATAGGTAGAAAATCTTGGCATAGTTTGTTTGTTTAAATTCGAATGTGGCCGGGCCAGAGACATGCTTATATGGGGGGGGGGGGTGATCTTTAAACACTCAATAACTTTGTCTAGTGATGAGCTATCGATTCCGTTCTTCATGGAATATGATAGCAGAGCTTGTGTACTACATATGGCTCATTTAGTTTTCCAGAAATTCAATCATGACAAGGCTAGAAACGAGTTTTCGTGTGTGGTGATAGGCGAGGGGGGTGGGTGAAAACTTACAATCCTCTATAATTCCTTGGGGTTGAGGTGTAGAAAATCTTTTATTGGAGGTAGAAAATAGTAGAAAATAGGTAGAAAATCTTGGCATAGTTGGTTTGTTTAAATTCGAATGTGGCCGGGCCAGAGACATGCTGTTACGAGGGGGGGGGGGTGATCTTTAAACACTCAATAACTTTGTCTAGTGATGAGCTATCGATTCCGTTCTTCGTGGAATATGATAGCAGAGCTTGTGTACTACATATTGGCTCATTTAGTTTTTCAGAAATTCAATCATGGCAAGACTAGAAACGAGTTTTCGTGTGTGGTGATAGGCGAGGGGGGTGGGTGAAAACTTACAATCCTCTATAATTCCCTTTGGGTTGAGGTAGAAAATCTTTTATTGAGGTAGAAAATAGAAAATAGGTAGTAAATCTTGGCATAGTTTGTTTGGTGAAATTCGAATGTGGCCGGGCCAGCGACATGCACGTGTAATTTTATATCAAAAACTTTTCAAAAGGGTACTATGATGTTATTTTACAAACCAGAGTTTTATATATTTTATGAATTTCCTTATACCCAAATTTTCCGTAACTAATAAACTTTCAAATTTAAAATGATACACAGGGCCGTTCAAGTTCAAGGAAGCATACATTTTGGTGTGTGACTTGCGACTTGTCATGGCATGGCATGTGTGAACGGCGGCAATCTTAATTGAATGACACCTACGTAAATGCCACACGAGTACCACGGCTGATTGTGTCAACCTGGGAATTCCTCTGATAAATATACAACTCATACAAGGCAGATGAATGACAGGAGGCTGCGGAGGGCGAATATTCATAAATCTGCGATTATACGCTTGTAATTTGATTTTGTCTCAAGACGTACATGCTGCCAATCAAGTTATAAGGGTGATATATTTCGAGAAATACCCTTTATTATTCCACAGAAGACAGAGCAGTTTATTAAACAGGTTCTTTGAATAGTGGATGAAACTCCGTCCCAATATACAAGTGAGAAACTTGGAGATTGAAATCAAAGTGACATTCACGATGTAGAACTAATGAGTCTTTTCAGATGGAGTAGAAATTGAATGTGCCAGGCATTGGAACTCTGGTGCTGCATACCGGCAAACTGAACGTATCAGAATTTGATTAGCTCATCAATCTTGCAGAATTCATTCACATGTGTGCTCTATCAATGGAAACGTGGTTCTCTGCTGAGAGCAGGAAAAGCGAACACGCTGGTGTTGTGCTCAAATAGAAATTGCCAGCCCGAATCCAACGTTACATATTGTCAATTAAGAGAAGCTACTCGGAGTCCATTATTCCACCACAGGATGATACATCCATTATCATGGTGATGGAGTTTGTATGTTTGCAGTTTGTCTGTTGCCAGGAAGATAAACAAAGTCCCATCAATTCAATTATTATAAATGCTCTCTATAACACGAGTACTGTGATAAATTACCAAGGCATTAATCTAACAATATAACTCTTGTAGTTTGCTCTGGATACTCAGGGTTCGGTTTGATATCACTTACACTAGTGCACAAATATCACTCTGAAGAAAACATAATAATCAAACAGAATTTTCAAGTTCTAGGTTTTGTACGATTATAATAGTCCTCAAAATAGGGCATATTCTCATGATGATACAGTTATCCTTATATTTCTAGGGTGTTGCATGAAAAGTAATATGGTTCTTCTTATACTATAATTTTATCTCTTTCTCCAGAACAAACAATCATTTTTTACCCAAAAATTGACAAGTTGAGGATTGATCCAAATATACCCACTTGAATATTTCATTTAATTGAATTAAACTTCTAAAAACGTTGAAACCATAATTGAAACTGTAAAGTGTAGGAAAATTTTTAAGAAAATTGGTGTTCAAAATCAAATCAAATACAGAGAGGACTTGATAGCTCGATTGGTCTATTGTGAGAAGTCTCCCTCTTCTTATTCCTGACTCCAATTTATTGTTCAGTATATTTAAAGGGAAAATATTGTACAAATTATTATATTTTATTTTAATAAACTCTTAATCTCAATGAAATTCTTTCGAAATGGCAGGTGCTGAATCTCCGTTAGAATATTGAATTTATAAACTTTTCAAGTGTTCAGAATATGTGAATCTCACAGGAATCTCAGTGTGAGATAAGAAATGGTTGAAGGCTGACGTGTTTTGTAGTTGAGCTCCCAGTTTTAGGTGCTTGTTGAGTGATTTTTAACCGGTTGTTTCTATTGAAATTTGGCATATCTGTAAAAATCCACTCAACCAGCACTAAAACTGGAGCTCAACTACAACACGTCAGCCTTCAACCATTTCTTATCTCACACTGAGATTCCTGTGAGATTCACATATTCTGAACACTTGAAAATTTATAATTCATATTTAACGGAGATTCAGCACCTGCCATTTCGAAAGAATTTTCATTGAGATTAAGAGTTGATAAAAAAAATATAATACT